>NW_027441921.1:300000-553712 GCF_048569485.1 Anomaloglossus baeobatrachus
CGCTCATTCATTTCTGTTTATCAGAGCAGCACAGCTTTGAACAGCAGAAATGCTGCGTTCTTGTTACAGCTGCTGCTTTGCCGGCTGTAACAGGACCTATGTTATGATAGTGACTGGAGTCATCATATGACCCGTCGCTACCATGACAACCATAGGCTCCCCATGATCATGTCACGATGTCGGCGGGGAAAGGCGCGATTCCCGCTGCAGCGATTTAAATTGCACTGTCACATTTTGAGAGCGCGATTTAAGTGGTTAAGAGGTGCAAGTGGATCGCGGAACCACCTGCACCTTTAAGCGACACATCAGCTGTTTTAATCAGCAGACATGTGCAGGGATCGTCACTGGCTCACCGCGGCAGCCAGCGGTGATCACTGCTTCATGATTTAGGACGTACCGTTACATTCTAGGTCGTGAAGGGGTTAATACTATTTTGCTATATTAACCATAACAATTTTTGTACAATATCCCATTCTTATCCATGTAATCCAGACAATGTCATCATTAGAACATTTTTCATCAATAGAACCATAATCCCCACAATTCCAAATTCCTCATGTACATTCTTATTATTTTTATTTTTCAGGGGATCCACCCCTACTGCAACTAATTTGTTGTCCCGGGCGAATACCAGCCAGCCCGGTAATCTCAACAGGTAAGTCACCATTCAAATAAATACCAATCTAGGAAGAAGCAAAATAAAATTAAAACTTATACATAAAACCAACAAACCATCATTAAAAACACAACATGCTAACCCACCCAATCTCGATACTTCAATCTTATCCTTCTTACAAAAAAGCATACTTCCACGAAAAAAACACACTGTCTTATATTTTTCTCTGACGCCTCATTGGGGGACACAGGACAATGGGTGTTATGCTGCTTATCCATAGGAGGACACTAAGTAGATGCAAAGATGTTAGCTCCTCCCCTGCAGTATACACCCCCTGGCCCAGCCAGGCTACTTCAGTTTTAGCTTAGTGTCTATAGGAGGCACATCTCTGCAGACTACTGCAGCAAGAATTTTTTGTTTTTAGAGGGCGACGGTTTCCTTCGGGGACTGATTTCCCAAAACCATCAACAGGCGGGAACGTGGAGTGTCGCCTCCCTGTACCCCCTCCTGCGACGCTGGATCCTGGGCTGTTACTCACTGGACGACGGGTCTCATGGCACCGATTTTCCAGAGCCCAGAGCAGATGAAAATTTCCTCAGTCCCTCTGGCAGGTTCTGAGTTGATACACGCTCTGCACCAGCGTGACCAGGCAGAGACTGCCATCTCCACATGAGGTGAGATCCTTCCTGACTGGATTCTTTTCCAGAGCCCAGAGCAGATGAAAAACCTCCTCAGTCCCTCTGGCAGGTTCTGAGTTGATACACGCTCTGCACCAGCGTGACCAGGCAGAGACTGCCATCTCCACATGAGCTGAGATCCTTCCTGACTGGATTCTTTTCCAGAGCCCAGAGCAGATGAAAAACCTCCTCAGTCCCTCTGGCAGGTTCTGAGTTGATACACGCTCTGCACCAGCGTGACCAGGCAGAGACTGCCATCTCCACATGAGCTGAGATCCTTCCTGACTGGATTCTTTTCCAGAGCCCAGAGCAGATGAAAAACCTTCTCAGTCTCTCTGACAGGCTCTGAGTTGATACATACTCTGCACCGGTGTGTCCGGACACAGCAGGCATCAGAATCTCCACACTGGAGCTGATATCCCTGACAGGAATTAGCTCTGAGGTGAAATCCTCCCTGACAGGATTTAGAGCAAAGGTCAAGCTCCCAGGACTCAGTGCACTGTTGTTGTGCAGGGCTGGAGGGGGGAAGGGGAGTCCCTTCCCACCATTTTATTATATTTTCTCCTCACACAGTAGCTATGCAGAGCACCGCTCCCTCTCCTTACCGCTCCCTCTCCTTGTGATCAGAGTCTGTGGGCGTCTCTGAGCTTCCTCCTTCCCACAGGAAACATTAGCTCTGCAGAATATTGCTCCCTCGTTACAATCAGAGTTTGTGGCTCATCAGCCTGGGGCTGCAGTCACATGTTTTATGCTTTGCACAACTACAGCAACAACTACCGTGTTTTTCCAAAAATAAGACACTGTCTTATATTTTTTTTGCCCCCCAAAAAAGCACTAGGGCTTATTTTTGGAGGAGTTCTTATTCTTGGAGAAAGACGGTTGAGGGTAAGTTTACCCCCCAAAAAAAGCAGACCCCCCCCACTTCCCAGGAGACTCATACTCACCAGACCAGGACGTCTGTGTGATTCCAAGGTCCTCCTGTGATCTCCGGTCGGTGCTGCACGCCGTCCTACCCTGCTGCTAGCTGACACGCTGACACACACAGCAGATCACAGGCACACCCAGCAGATCACACAAACACAGCAGATCACACACAGCAGATCTCACACACACACACAGCATATCACACACACACAGCAGATCGCAGATATACACAGCAGATCACAAACAGCAGATCGCAGGCACACACAGCAGATCACACACACAAACACAGCAGATCACACACAAAGCAGATCTCAGATATACACAGCAGATCACACACAGCAGATCGCAGGCACTCAAAGCCGATCACAGGCACACACAGGCGATCATAGATACACACAGCCGATCGCAGAAAAACACACACACAGCAGATCACATACACACAGCAGAACACACACACACACAGCAGTGCACAGAGGAGAAAAAGAGCACACATAATTCAGGCGCACATCAAAGAATATTGTAATCATATATATTTTTTATTTTTACGAGAAAAACAGTTTATTAGGTCCATGAAAAACACACAATAAAATCATTTAAAACCATACAATACAAGACACGGCCTCTATAAAGTGACTCCGGGATAGTAAACCTAGTCAATATAAGACAGATATAATATCAAAGTTGTACATCAATTGATTCTCCAAACCACAGATCTAAGGTAAGTAGTGATTACTCGCATGCAGAAAATAAGCTCTACTGGTGAGGTAGACAGTTGTGTATATATATATATATATATATATATATATATACGAAGTATGACACTATCGTATATGTACTGTCTTATAGATAACCATATCAAAAGACAATGGAGGTATAACCAATACCAGGAACAGTTGATTGGCAACAATATAGCAGTGTGAATTAATCATACAAGTGCATATCAAATATATATAGAGCTTGTATAAAAAAACTAAAATATATATATTTATAATAGCAGCGATTGCTAAATGGATACTACCTGAGAAACCATCAGTATTTAGCTCTAGAAAACAGCACTCTATAAGGGTGATGGTGTGACCAGCAGAAAGTTATTAATGCAGTACTGAAGAGCTGCCACCAGACTGCCTAGATACCTGCTGGCTGCATAAACACCAGATATAGATCACCCAAAAAATACCAAATGTGCACACATGGTCAAAAAAGACCGAGAAAGTCTCATTAGAGAAGTATAATTACCAACCGGGCCCGGTGTATAAGTAGAACTGCATGCACAAAAATATAGGGAGAATATCAAGGCGCAAAAGAGCAAGGTATGCTGTGAAGGTCAAAGTAATCACTACTTACCTTAGGGGTGCTTCACACACAGCGAGATCGCTGCTGAGATCGCTGCTGATTCACGGTTTTTGTGACGCAGCAGTGACCTCATTAGCGATCTCGCTGTGTGTGACACTGAGCAGCGATCTGGCACCTGCTGTAAGATTGCTGCTCGTTACACACAGCCCTGGTTCTTTTTTTTATTGTTTCTCTCCCGCTGATAAGCACACATAGCTGTGTGTGACAGCGAGAGAGCAACAATCCTGAATGTGCAGGGAGCAAGAGCCGGCATCTGACAGCCTGCGGTAAGCTGTAACCAAGGTACACATCGGGTAACCAAGGTGGTTACCCGATATTTAGCTTCGTTACCAGCCTCCGCAGCTCTCACGCTGCCAGTGCCGGCTCCTGCTCCCTGCACACGCTAAGTTAAGCGGTGTGCGCTGGTAACTAAGGTAAACATCGGGTAACCATACCCGATGTTTACCTTAGTTACCAGTGTCCGCAGCTTCCAGACGCCGGCTCCGTGCAAGCGCAGCGTCGCTTGCACGTCACTGCTGGCTGAGGGCTGGTCACTGGTCGCTGGTGAGATCTGCCTGTTTGACAGCTCACCAGCGACCATGTAGCGACGCAGCAGCGATCCTGACCAGGTCAGATCGCTGGTGGGATCGCTGCTACGTCGCTAAAGTGTGACGGTACCCTTAGATCTGTGGTTTGGAGAATCAATTGATGTACAACTTTGATATTATATCTGTCTTATATTGACTAGGTTTATTATCCCGGAGTCACTTTATAGAGGCCGTGTCTTGTATTGTATGGTTTTAAATGATTTTATTGTGTGTGTTTTTCATGGACCTAATAAACTGTTTTTCTCGTAAAAATAAAAAATATATATGATTACAATATTCTTTGATGTGCGCCTGAATTATGTGTGCTCTTTTTCTCCTCTGTGCATTGTTGTTTTGCACACATTAGGCAGCACTCATTGTGTTACTATAGGCTGTGCACCCCGTCATTTCGTTTACACACACAGCAGATCGCAGATATACACAGCAGATCACACACATCCGATCGCAGGCACACACAGCCGATCACAGATACACACTTCCGATCGCAGGCACATAAAAGCCGATCACAGATACACACTTCCGATCGCAGGCACATAAAAGCCGATCACAGATACACACATCCGATCGCAGGCATACACAGCCGATCACAGATACACACATCCGATTGCAGGCATACACAGCCGATCACAGATACACACATCCGATCACAGACACACACAGCCGATCGCAGAAAAACACAGCCGTTCGCAGACACACACACACACACACACACACACACACACATACATAATATCACATCCAGCACTTACGGCCGCAGGGAATGAGAGCAAGTCACGTGTCCGGCCGCAGGTCCTGTTCCTTGCGCTCCACTGCACTGCCTCTCAGGAGAAGAGATCGGTGTCTCTGGATGAGGTATGTATGCGATCTGATGTGTGTGCGATCCGATGTTCGTGTGTGTGATTTGATGTTTGCGTGTGATCCGATGTTTGTGTGTGCGATCTGATTATGTGTGCGATATGACTGTGTGCGATCCGATGTTTGTGTGTGAGATCTGGTGTGTGTGTGTGAGATCTGGTGTGTGTGGGAGATCTGGTGTGTGTGTGTGTGTGTGTGTGTGTGAGATCTGATGTGTGCGGGTGTGTGATCACTGCAGGTCCTGCCGCTCAGTGTCGGGTTAGTGTAATTGCCGGGTGCCGCTGTGTATAATGAAGTGTCCTGCAGTATCTGTATATTTTTTAGCGGCACGGACACTTCATTATTGATCCGGGAGTAGGGCTTAATTTCGGGTGAGGGCTTATATTTAAGCCTTTCTCCGAAAATGCTGGAAATCCCTGCTAGGGCTTATTTTTGGGGGAGGTCTTATTTTTGGAAAAACACGGTATAAGACTTCTAACGTACAGCCTATTATTCAGCCTGCACTACCTGCCACGCTGAGCTACTAGGGGTTGATAGCCCCTCTTCCTTCTGTGAGTGCGGTGCCCCTGTAGCCCCCCCTCCCGCCCCGCCACCACCGCAGCAACTGCTGCCAGCCCAGAGCCTACGGCTCCCATTCCCCCGGAATGGGCACAGTTCCCAGAACCTGGTGCTGGCTATGCAACATCGTCCTCACACCTCTCGGGGCCCCTGGACAGAACGCAGCCTGATGACACCTCTGTAGAGGGTTCTTCTGATAAGAATCAGCCCTCTGCTTCACCGGTTGCAGATCAGAAAAAGGGCATGACCCCCATGGTTCTCCCTCGGGGGTACACAGATGGGGTTCTCCCACATGTTCCGCGGTCTCTGAGGAGCCGGAGGAAGGGGAATGATGTTTGTACCAGGATGATTCCTTGGTTTCAACCTCCCCGAGCGATTAAGCTGCGATGGACTATCTTATTGCAGCAATCAACCAAACTGTGTTTGTGTGCAGCAATCAACCAAACTGTGCATGTGTGCAGCAATCAACCAAACTGCATGTGTGCAGCAATCAACCAAACTGTGTATGTGTGCAGCAATCAACCAAACTGTGCATGTGTGCAGCAATTAACCAAACTGTGCATGTGTGCAGCAATCAACCAAACTGCATGTGTGCAGCAATCAACCAAACTGTGCATGTGTGCAGCAATCAACTAAACTGTGCATGTGTGCAGCAATCAACCAAACTCTGCATGTGGAAGATCTCCCATCCACTACTACTGACCACGCGGTCTCCTTTAAAAGGGCGAAGAAACCTAAAAAAAAAAAAAAAACGTTTTTGCCGGCGCTTCGGTATCCGTAAACTCATGTAGTCTCGGTACCCCTTGGCTTAGCTGTCTCTAAGGGCTGGGCCGATCCTCTCTCGGTGGACGCCCCCCCCCCTCCCCCGGCCTCCCGCCTACCTGAAAGACCCTCCTGTCTTTTACTTGATGGATCCTCCTTCAAGGACCCAACAGACAGACAAGTGGAGCAGCTCGATCGCTCCGCCTTGAGGCCGCGTGTCCCTCTCTCCTTCCGTGTGGATCGCACAGGCATCAGGAATAACAGTTTTCCTCAGGCCCTCACAGAAGTAACAGTTCACATTGCTGCGGCGGTGGAGTACCTCATGCAAGCCTCCCTCGATGCTGCTATGCGCAGTTTTTGCCGCCTCGAATACCATAGCCATCCGTAAGGCCCTCTGGTTCCGATAATGGAGAGCGAACTCTGTCCCTTAGAAGCCTCTCACAGTACTCCTTTCCAGACCAATGGCTTGGCGATCGTCTGCACAGGCTCTTTTTTTCTGACGCCATGGGAGGGAAAGAGTACCTCCCTCCCCCAACTCTAGCCCAGGATGTTTTTTAATAGACACGCAGGGCCTGACCTTCTGAGCCCTCCCCAGGTCCACCTCGTCCTGGCAGTCTATACAAAGACCGAGGAGTCTCGTCCTCCTCCATCTGGGCTGCCGCCTCAGACCACAAATGGGTGCGAGACCTTGTGTCTTCGGTTACCACATTGAATTCCGGACCCGATCCCCGGGTTGGTCTTTTTCTCTCAAACCCCCCAAAGGCTCCAAAACACCATGAGGCCTTCTCCTCAGCAATCCAGTCCTCCAAACGGCGGGGGTGATAGTACATGTTCCGGATGACGAGATGGTCAAGGCCTTCTATTCCAACCTCTTTGTGGTCCCCAAAAAAGGACGGGTCAGTTCGACTCATCCTGGACCTCTAACACCTGAGAAAACATGTGCACGTAAGGAGACTCAGAATGGAGTTCCTAGGGTCCATTATTACCTCTATGGTCGAAGGAGAATTCATTGCTTCAATAGCTATCAGGGACGCGTACCTGCACATACCCATCGCCCCAGCTCACCAAAAGTTCCTCCGCTTCACGGTTCAGGACTTCTTTTTTCATTTGTAACCCTACCCTCGGCCCTGCCACAGCACCAAGGGTCTTCACCAAGGTCATGGTGGCTGCCATGAGTGCCCTTCACGCCAGGAGATTGGCTGTTCTGCCTTGCTTGGATGACCTCCTCATCAAGGGCTCAACCAGCGTGCAGATCTCTGTGGGCTCTCTATCCCGCTTAGGGTGGCTTCTGACTCCAGTCAAATCATCCCCGCTCCCGTCAAAATCCGTCACCTCCCTGGGCATGTTCCTGGACAGCCTTCGGGGCTTGATATTGCTCCCTCAAAACAAGGTGACCGCTCTACAACAAGCGGTACACTGCCTTCTACTCTTGTACTCCTCTCGCTCCATACGATTCAGTATGAGAGTGCTAGGTAGGATAGCGGCGGCTATAGAGGCAGTGCCGCTCGCTTAGCCACACACCGACTGCAGCTTGCGCTTCTAGCTGACTGGGACAAGAGCCCCCTTTTCCCTGGATGAATTTTTTCACCTGACTCCTTCAGTCAGGTATGTGCTTTGCTGGTGGCTTCGGCCCTCTTCCATATTGAGAAGGAGATTTTCTCTCCCAAGTGGACTGGATACTCCTGACCACGGATGCCAGCCTCTTAGGCTGGGGAGCAGTGTACTGGCTCCACACCGCTTGAGGACTTTGGATGCCCCAGGAGTCTTCCCTTCCCAGAAATCATCCTGAAAGTCAGCGCGATCTTTCTCGCGCTCAGGTCGTTCCTCCATCTGCTAGCAGGTCGTCTGAGTCGAGTCCAATTTGACAATGCAACAGCTGTGGCCTATGTCAATCGGCAGGGAGGTACCAGCAGCAAGACAGCTTATCTCAAGGTCCTCAGGATCCTCACCTGGGCCGAATCGACTGGGTTTGTGATTTCACCGGTACACATACCGGGAGTAGAGAACTGGGCGGCGGACCTTCTAAGTCGCCAAGGCCTAGCCGCCGGAGAGTGGTTTCTCCACCCAGAAGTGTTCTCACACATCTGCTCTCGCCGGGGTACGCCGGACGTGGGTTTAATGGGCTCAAGGTTGAACGCAAAGGTACCCGCGTTCTTAGCCAGGTCACGTGATCAACAGTCCATCAGTGCGGATGCTCTACTCTCCTGAAGTCGCTTCTGTCTACCTTACAGGTTTTTCGGTACAATTGCTCATGGCGCCTCTTAAGCATCCCAGACCTGCTGACCCAAGGCCCATTTCCCATCAGAACTCCAGAGCCCTTAAGATGACGACCTGGCCATTGAGACCTGGACTTTAAAAAGAGCGAGATTCTCTCCCGCGGTCATCTACACCATGATCAGTGCCCGAAAGCCGGCCTTCATCCCGTATTTGCCACCGCACATGGAAAAGTTCCTTTCCCGGTGCAGGGAATCCAATGTCCAACCTATGCCTCTGGCGATCCCCAGAATCTTTGTTTTCTTTTTTGCAGTCAGGTTGCAAAAGGGGTTGGCCCTCAGCTCCCTTAAGGGGTAGGTTTCATCTTTCTCAATATTCTATCAATGCCGGCTAGCTTGCAATCCGCAAGTCCAGATTTTCCTCCAGGGCGTTTCCCATCTAGTCCCACCGTACAAATGGTCGCTGGACCCATGGGACCTCAATCTCATTCTGGACGGTCTCCAGAGGACCCCCTTTGAACCTCTTAAGGAATCTTCTCTTGCTCTTCTCACCTGGAAGGTAACATTCTTAGTGGCGATTACGTCCATCAGACAAGTTTTGGAACTGGCAGCACTCTCTTGCCGCGAACCCTTTCTGATCTTTGATCAGGGTAAGGTAGTTCTACCCAGTCCCCCCTCCTTTTCCGGATTTTCTTCCAAAGGTTACTTCCCCGTTTCATTTGAACGAGGACATTGTTCTGCCTTTCTTTTTGTCCACACCCAGTCCATAGGGTGGAAAGGTCTCTACATTCGCTAGACCTTATGAGGGCTCTCCGATATTACATACCCAGGACAGCCTCTTTAGGAACATGGACTCCTTGTTCGTCATTCCTGAAAGGCCTAAGAAAGGACAGGCAGCTTCATAGGCAACGCTGGCTCGCTGGATTCGCTCTGCGATCCAGGAGGTCTACCACTTGCAACTCAAGCCCATTCCTAGTGGGCTGCGGACTCCTTCCACACGAGCAGTTAGCGCCTCTTGGGCCATCAGGCTTCAGTGGAACAGAGGTGGAAGGCCGCGACCTGGTCTAGCCTGCATATTGTTTCAAAGCATTACCGAGTTCATACCCAGGCTTCGGCTGAGGCGAACCTAGGTAGGAAAATTCTGGAAATGACAGTGGAGCACCTATCTCAGTAGGCGCTCCTGGCTATCTGGGACTGGTTCCTAGTCCTTGGGTTGCATTGTTTATTGTTTACCCACCCAGGGACTGCTTTAGGACGTCCCATGGTCCTGTGTCCCCCAATGAGGCGTTAGAGAAAAACAGATTTTTGTGTACTCACCGTAACATCGTTTTCTCTTAGCCATCATTGGGGGACACAGCACCCTCCCTGTTGCCCTGTTGGGTCTTAGTTTTTTCTCTTAGTACCTTTTTGTTATGAGCATTCCCTCGTGTTTTTTGTTACTTGTTCTCCTACTGCTTGTGTACTAAAACTGAAGTAGCCTGGCTGGGCCAGGGGGTGTATACTACAGGGGAGGAGCTAACATCTTTGCATCTACTTAGTGTCCAACTATGGATAAGCAGCATAACACCCATGGTCCTATGTCCCCCAATGATGGCTAAGAGAAAAAGATTTTACGGTGAGTACACAAAAATCCGTTTTTTTTGCCCCCAAAAAAGCATAAAAGACTGTCCAGCACATCCACTAGGTACTTTGAACAGGTGCACGCTGAAAATGTTACAAAAAAATATGCACAGCAGCAGTCAGAAAAACTAAAATATGCAAATTCGTGTAATCACGGCAGCCTACAACAAGGTGTATCTCTTTTTGCCGGGACCCTATCCTAATACGCCTTTATCTGGGTTAAATAACCTACATGTAATGGACAGGTAGCATCCAGCTAAATAAAAAGCTCAGGCTGGAGTGCGGAGGAGTGTTCTGTCAGAAAGGAATGTAATACTAATATAAAAAGACTGACCAGCACATCCAATAGGTGTGAAAAGTTGCACGCTGAAAATTCAACAAAGTTGCAAAAATTTTCTGCATGCACCTGTTTATGACTGAGCACTCTGCCCTCCAGACTGAACGTTTTCATTTAACTGGATCCAACCTGCCCATTTCATGTAGTTTTTTTTAGCCCAGATGCAGGAGTTTTTGGAATGAGTCCCGGCAAAAATAGGTATGCCTTGTCGTCGGTTATTGGCCCTTCCCAGCTTAAAAATAGCAGGCTGCAGCCACCCCAGAAGTGGCACATCCTTTAGATGCACCAATCCTGGCTCTTCTCCCCTGCTCATCCCGTTGTCCTGGTGTGGTGGCAAACGGGTTAATATAAGGGGTTGATACCAGCTCTAATGTCACCTTGCATCAAGCCCTGGGGTTAGTAATGTTACAGCATCTATCAGATACCCGACATCACTAACCTAGTGAATAATAATAAAAAAAATTAGACTACAAATATGTTTTTTATTTGAAAACACATTCCCTTTTTCACCAATTTATTAAAAAAAGTCTGATGCCTTGTAATCCATTTTGGAGGTCCCACGACAACTCTGTGTTCCAGGATATGAAGGCGCAGGGAACGTATTCAACATTTTCTGGAAGCGCAAGCATTCCATTTGAGCAGTGTGGTTGCAGTGACCTGAGAATACTGCACTCACATTGCCCTGGTCCAACCAAAAGCAGAGTGACCTGCAGTAACCTTATTCCAGAATAAGGGGGGCACACTCAGGGAACACATCTCCTATTTTCTGGAAGTGCAGCACTGCATGTTAGGAGTGTGGGTGCATTGACCTGAGAATACTGCACTCACACTACCCCGGTCCAACTGAAGGCAGTGTGAGCTGCAGTAACATCACTGCGTTGCGCACAGTGAGCCGGCTGAGAGCCTCTCTGCACATGCGGCCATCATTTTTCTCGGACATGTACCGCCCCAGCAGCGATTGAACCACTCGGATCCGGGTGTCGCTACTCTTGGCTCGAGGGTCTCCGGACCCGGGGGCTTGGGATCACTCCGAAACGTGATGGGGGCTTATTTACAGGGGAGTTAGATAGTTTGTGATGCCACCCGTGGTGTGCGGTAATAGGGAGTACCACCGCTGCCGTTGGGAGTACTCGGGGCGATAAAGTGGGGCAGCCAGATAACGTTACCCTCCACGGGTAGGGAAAGGCCCCGGGACCATGGATGGTGGGATGGATTGCAGGGGAAGCGCAGGCTTGCTGGTAGCGGTGGTTAATCAGGTACTCACTCAAAAGGAAAGCAGACACTGACAACGTAGTAAACCAAGTCTCTGGGTGTCGCTGCCCTCTTGGGAGGAGCTCGTCTGGGTTCCATCTCTTGCAGCACTACCTGGTGGTCCATAACCTGCCTGTGTGCACAGAATTGAAAGTGTTCAGGTGGCCCGTAAGCTTGGAGCTGTCCGTGCCCTGCTCCCTACTATGGGTAGCAGAGGAGCTTGTGTGCCGCCCCCGTGGAAACAGCCGGGCTGCTCGGATCCGGATCCGCAGTGGCTCGATGGGTCTCCGGACCCGGGGGTCGTGCAGCCACTCGAATAAAAGGGGGTATTTATAGGGGATTGTGATAGTTCGTGACGCCACCCGTGGTTTGTGGTAATCTGAGAGTGCCACTGCTGCTGTTGGGAGTACCCGGGGGTGAAGACAGGGGGAAGCCAGATGTTAGGACCCTCCACGGGTAGGGGGGATGCCTCGGGACTCAGTGATAGTGCTTGGGGAGTGCCGTGGGGAGTGAAGGGGGTCCCTTATGTACTCACTCAGTCCATAAAGCTGACACCGACAACCAGATAAACCAAAGTTCTGTACACCGCTGCCAATGAGGGGAGCTATTTTGGGTCCCGTCCCCAGTGGTGCTGTCTGATGGTCTGTAACCTTCTTCTTGGCACTTTGTTCACTTTTCTGGTGGTCCTGGTAGCTTGAAACTAGCCGGGTCCTGCTCCGCAGTATGGCTAACTGTGGGAGCTTGCTCTCAGGGTTCACGCTTGGGATTTTCTGGACCGTTTTGTGGAAAGTCCTATCCCCCTCGTTGCGCTAGTACCCCGATTCTGGAGCGGGTGGAGAGCGGATCTTGAAGGCTCCGTTCTCGTCGGACTAATTGTCAGGTTGCCTGAAGCTCCTTCCTGACCTAGGGTCCACGTACCCCGTCGTGCCCTGGGCCCGGCCCGGGAGATGGTACAAGGCCGCCGGCTGCTCCCTCGGCAGTACCGTGCCCCTTATCACGATCCCCATGCGACCGGGAGTCCAGCTCCTACTAGGTCCAGACCACCGTCTGTTACCTAGTGACTTCCAAGGAGCCCAGCTCCTGACCTCCTCTCTCACCGAGAGCTACTACTCAACTTCTCTTCTGGAAGCTCCCACTCCCCAGCTCCTCTCTCACTGGGATCTACTTCTGTTCTGAACTGCTCCTGACACTCCTGACCTCCCCTTAACCAACCCTCCCAAGTTGGCGACCCTATTCCACTCAGGCCGTCCACTGGTGTGTCTATTGGGTGTGGTTCAGAGTGTTCCTAGGATTTACTAACTGTTGTTGACAACAACACTTAGCTGGGGACACATAACCAAGGAGGAGGTGGATACTGTGCATAAGGGAAGACTGCACAATACCCTGTGACGTCCTGATAGGCCAGGGCGTCACACTTGCTCTCAGGAGCTCACGCTTGGGATTTCTGTGGGCTGCTTTGGTTGGAAAGCCCTATCCCCCTCATTGCGCTAGTGCCCTCCGATCTCTGAGCTTCATGGGAACAGTCCATAAAGGCCCTGTCCTCCGCAGGTTAATTGCCGGGTTGCATGAAGCTTCTTCCTGACCTAGGGTCCAGTACCCCGACGTGCTTTTGGCCCCAGACCGGCTATTGGACTGCAGCTGCCGACCGTCCTCCTTGACTAAGCCAGCACCCAGTCCCAATCTCCCGCGACCGGGTCTCCGCTTCCTCCGGGTCCAGACCACCGTCTGCAACCCAATCTACGTTTTCCTCTGGGAGCTCCAACTCCCAGCTTCCTTCGCGCTCCTCACAGCTCGAGGGCTACCACTGTTCTTGTCACCTCCCACCTCCCTGCCTGACCCCTAGGTGGGCGGCCCTATTCCAGCTTAGCAGCCCACTGGTGTTCCTGACAGGGTGTGGTGCGAGTTGTGATTAGGATTTTTAGATGCTGGTGGAGGCAGTGCTGCAAGTTGGGAACCAAGAACCAAAGGGGGGTTGAGCCCTACACTGGGAGATAAAGAGCGTGCAGTACCCTGTGACGACCTGACTAGTCCAGAGGCATCACAATTTCTTCTGAAGACAAGGCGAAGGAGGGGTCACGGGGGATCAGAGCTGCATCATGTACGGAAGGACCAGAGGGGTGGCAGCCTGACATAGGGTGAAATGGGAAAACCTTTCTGTTCCATCTGTCATGTCAGATTGCACAGAAATCAGAGGAGGAGGATGAATGCGGCAGGCACACCACTCGTGCAGCAGCAGCCATGTTAGATCATCGGGAGGGAGACGGGGATCAGGGAGGAGGAGACTTTGGGCACACCGGGGGACTGAGGAGGACATTTATCTCCCATTAGATATGTTTGATTATACCAAATGGAAGATTCATCATCTTTTTACTGCCACTGCCTTAACGTCCACGTGGTCACTGGTATACAGTATGAAATGGCGATCACGTGACCGGGGACCAGAAAAACCGACTCGGATCATGATCTCCAGTGTCTCATCTACCACTGGTAACTAAAATCCTGGTGATTTTCCAAACTGGAAGGCGCTGTACCCTTTTTCCTGAGCGGCCGTTAAAAAGCGTCGCAAAGGAATAAGTACCCTTAACTTCCCCCGTTAAAAGGCTTATCGGCGGTCGTTAAGGTGCTTATTGTGTACATACAGCCTACAAAGCTAGGATGGATAGATAGATGTCAAACACATGTATAATGTCCAACTCTCCTAAATATTTTTTATGCTGGCACTGTTTCACTGGCATAAAAGAGTGTTCAGTCTTGTATTTAGCCAAAAAATAGATAATTTAAAAAAATTACGTGGGGTCCCCCCCATTTTTAACAGCCAGCTAGGGTAAAGTAGATGGCTGCAGCCTGCACACTGAAGCTACATAGGTAAAGATGGTTGACCTCGGGGAGATCAACATCCAACACCGCGGGGACACCATCACGTATTTCTCAACGCTTTGACACTAGAACAAGGCCCCCTGGGAAAATATGCAAAACAAGAATGCCGCGGAGACACTATCACATGTTTCTCAACGCTGGCAGGAAACTAGCCAGGTCTTTCACCGGGAAGGAACAACCATGGGAAGGGCAGTCTCCAGTCAAGGAAACCGCCTATACCAAAACGTGGTATCCATCCACAGACAGCTGTTTCGGGGTATTTGTCCCTCATCAATGTGAAGTAGGAAACTGGCTAGTGGGAGCAATGCCTAGTAGAAGACTACATAGGTAAAGATGGTTAACCTCGGGGAGATCATGTTTTGGTATAGGCGGTTTCCTTGACTGGAGACTGCCCTTCCCGTGGTTGTTCCTTCCCGGTGAAAGACCTGGCTAGTTTCCTGCCAGCGTTGAGAAACACGTGATGGTGTCTCCGCGGCATTCTTGTTTTGCACACTGAAGCTAGCAGCTAGCTTCACCTGGCAGAGGTCTCCCCAATCTGTTCATTCATTCATTCATTCATTCATTCATTCATTTATTTATTTATGTATTTATTTATTTATAAATAATTAAAAAGAAAAACATGGGGTCCCCCCAAAAATTGGGTTACCACCAGCCAAGCTAAAGCGGACAGCTGGGGTCTTGCATTCATAGGAAGGACCATGTTTATTTGGCCTTTCCGAGCCTATAAATAGCAGGCTGCAGCCTCCCCAGAAGTGGTGCATCCATTAGATGCGCCAGTCCTTGCACTTTCTCCCCACTAATCCCGTTGCCTTGGAACGGTGGCAAACGGGGTAATATAAGGGGTTGATACCAGCTGTAATGTCAGCTGGCATGAAGCCCAGGGGTTAGTAATTTTGAGGCGTCTACTAACCCTTTTAGTAATAAAGAACATAAAGACAACAAAACCCTCCCTGCCACATTCCCTTTTTCACCAAATTATTGAAAAGAAAAAAAAAATTTGGTCTGCCGTAATCAATTTTGGAGACCCCCACAACAACTCTGTCATCCATGATAAGGGGGCACGCTTAGCGAACATATACATCATTTTCTGGAAGTGCAGGCACTCCATGTCATGTGAGGAGTGGGCTCAGTCTCCTTGCTCGCAGAGAGCTGTCTGAGAACTGGCTCACTGCGCATGAGTCCGCCATTTTTTTCAGAAGGAGAGGTCGCGGGGGACTGCTGCAGAAGGTACAGGTGGTGACCTGTGGTGGACTTTTCTGTCTCATCTGACATGTCAGAAATCGGAGGAGAAGGATGCTTGTGACAGATGCACAACTCATGTGCCTGCCTTTTTGGAGATCAGGAAGAGGAGAGAGACTGGGGAGGGGTGGACTTTGGCCACACCGGGGGAGGACATTTATCTCCCATCTGATGTGTTTGATTATGTCATGTGCGAGGTAAGATAACGGTGATGACGTGACCGGGGGCAGGAAAAAACTGCTAGTATCGTAATTGCCTAGGACTCCCCAGAGATTTTCCGACGCTGGGGGTTGCAATTCACTTTTTTCTTACCGCTGTTATTGGCGATAAGGAATAAGTACCCTTTACTGCAGCTGTTTTAATCTGTAAATCCAACGTAAAGAGATTAAAAATAGAAAAAAGTACACAACAATAAATAAAGGGGCGGCAATCATAGATGAGGACTATGTGAATAAATGACAAATAGCTTTGTTACAAATACATGTGTAAATGTAAAACAACGTGTGTGTGAATCCGCATTTGACTCAGGGAACGTCATTAACTGTTTTGAGGGGAAATTTTAACCCCATGCTTTACAGTTATTCACCAAAAAACCTGTCTCCATTAAAGTCAATGGAGCTGGGAACACAATGCAGCCAGAACTTCAGAAGAATGTGCAGCCATGCCTTGAATGGAATGTTGGCGTGTCACAATGCAGCCAGGGAAAGAGACAGACAAAAAGACAGACAAAGAGACAGACAGATGGAGATAGACACAGACAAAGAGGCAGACAGACAAAAAGATAGAAAAAGACACAGACAGGGAAAGACAGACAGGGAAAGAGACAGACAGAAAAAGACAAGGAAAGAGGTACGGAGACAGACAGGGAAACAGGGAAAGAGATAGAGAGACAAATAGGAAAAGAGATAGAGAGACAGACAGGGAAAAAGACAGACAGACAAAGACATAGAGACAGACAGGGAAAGAGACAGACAAAGGGATAGAGACACAGAAAGAGAAACAGACACCGAGAGATACAGACTGAGACTGGGACAGAAATAGTTACTATCTAGGGCAGGGGTGGGGAACCTCCGGCCCGCGAGCCGTATGCGGCCCGCAACGACTTTTTCTGCGGCCCCCGGGCTGATTCCCGGGGACTGCAGTGCTGGGGCGGCAGCCGCATATTACTTGCTGCTGGCCCTTTAAAACCCCACACAGTGCGTTCAATGCTGAATGCTGCATTTCCTATACCTGAAAGACTACGTCCCCACGCTGGCACTGCCTACGTGAGGACATACTTTGTAGGTGGGGTCGGCGTGAGGAGCGCTAAAATCAAAAGGAGAGGATTGACTGCCAATCATCCCCCAGGTCTTACTGTGCCGGGCAGCACTCTGTGCCCAGCGCCGGCGGCTCCCTGTGCCCGGCGGTTGCGGCAGCGGCTCCCTGTGCCCAGCGGTTGCGGCGGTGGCTCCCTGTGCCCGGCGAATGCGGCGGCGGCTCCCTGTGCCTGGCGGTTGCGGCGGCGGCTCCGTGCCCGGCGGTGGCTGCTCCTCTCTGTGCCCGGCGGCTCCCTGTGCCCAGCGGCGAAGGCGGCTGCTCCTCTCTGTGCCCGGCGGCAGAGCTCTCCGTGCCTGCAGCCACCTCCAGCGCTCAGTGATCCCAGCCTTCCCCAGTTCTCTAACTACCTCCAAGCTCATCCGGGTCTGCCTGTGCCCCCAGCGCTCTGTACTTCCAGTTCTCTGTGCCCCTCTTTCTCCCCAGTGATCTATGCCCCCACAGTCTCCCCAGTGATCTGTGCCCCACAGTCTCCCCAGTGATCTGTGCCCCCCAGTCTCCCCAGTGATCTGTGCCCCCCCAGTGTTCTGTGCCCCCCAGTCTCCCCAGTGATCTGTGCCCCCCAGTCTCCCCAGTGATCTGTGCCCCCCTCCAGTGTTCTGTGCCCCCCCAGTGTTCTGTGCCCCCCCCCCCAGTCTCCCCAGTGATTTGTGCCCCCCCAGTGTTCTGTGTCTCCCCCCAGTCTCCCCAGTGATCTGTGCCCCCTCCCAGTGTTCTGTGCCCCCCCAGTCTCCCCAGTGATCTGTGCCCCCCAGTCTCCCCAGTGATCTGTGCTCCCCAGTGATCTGTGCCCCCCAGTCTCCCCAGTGATCTGTGCTCCCCAGTGATCTGTGCCCCCCAGTCTCCCCAGTAATCTGTACCCCCCCAGTGTTCTGTGCCTCCCCCCAGTCTCCCCAGTGACCTGTGTCCCCCAGTCTCCCCAGTGATCTGTGCCCCCCCAGTGTTCTGTGCCCCCCCAGTCTCCCCAGTGATCTATGCCCCCCTAATGATCTGTGCTCCCCTAGTCTCCCCAGTGATCTGTGCCCCTCAGTCTCCCCAGTGATCTGTGCCCCCCAGTCTCCCCAGTGATCTGTGCCCCCCCAGTGTTCTGTGCCCCCCCCAGTGTTCTGTGCCCCCCCCCAGTGTTCTGTGCCCCCCCAGTGATTTGTGCCCCCCCCCCAGTCTCCCCAGTGATTTGTGCCCCCCCAGTGTTCTGTGTCTCCCCCCAGTCTCCCCAGTGATCTGTGCCCCCTCCCAGTGTTCTGTGCCCCCCCAGTCTCCCCAGTGATCTGTGCCCCCCAGTCTCCCCAGTGATCTGTGCTCCCCAGTGATCTGTGCCCCCCAGTCTCCCCAGTGATCTGTGCTCCCCAGTGATCTGTGCCCCCCCAGTGATCTGTGCCCCCCAGTCTCCCCAGTAATCTGTGCCCCCCCAGTGTTCTGTGCCTCCCCCCAGTCTCCCCAGTGACCTGTGCCCCCCAGTCTCCCCAGTGATCTGTGCCCCCCCCAGTGTTCTGTGCCCCCCCAGTCTCCCCAGTGATCTATGCCCCCCTAATGATCTGTGCTCCCCTAGTCTCCCCAGTGATCTGTGCCCCACAGTCTCCCCAGTGATCTGTGCCCCCCAGTCTCCCCAGTGATTTGTGCCCCCCCCCCCAGTGTTCTGTGCCTCCGCCCAGTCTCCCCAGTGATCTGTGCCCCCTCCCAGTGGTCTGTGCCCCCCGAGTCTCCCCAGTGATCTGTGCCCCCCAGTCTCCCCAGTGATCTGTGCTCCCCAGTGATCTGTGCCCCCCAGTCTCCCCAGTGATCTGTGCTCCCCAGTGATCTGTGCCCCCCAGTCTCCCCAGTGATCTGTGCCCCCCCAGTCTCCCCAGTGATCTATGCCCCCCTAATGATCTGTGCTCCCCTAGTCTCCCCAGTGATCTGTGCCCCTCAGTCTCCCCAGTGATCTGTGCCCCCCAGTCTCCCCAGTGATCTGTGCCCCCCCAGTGTTCTGTGCCCCCCCCAGTGTTCTGTGCCCCCCCCAGTGTTCTGTGCCCCCCCCAGTCTCCCCAGTGATTTGTGCCCCCCCCCAGTGTTCTGTGCCTCCGCCCAGTCTCCCCAGTGATCTGTGCCCCCTCCCAGTGTTCTGTGCCCCCCGAGTCTCCCCAGTGATCTGTGCCCCCCAGTCTCCCCAGTGATCTGTGCTCCCCAGTGATCTGTGCCCCCCAGTGATCTGTGCCCCCCAGTCTCCCCAGTGATCTGTGCTCCCCAGTGATCTGTGCCCCCCAGTCTCCCCAGTGATCTGTGCCCCCCCAGTGTTCTGTGCCCCCCAGTCTCCCCAGTGATCTGTGCCCCCCAGTCTCCCCAGTGATCTGTGCCCCCCCCAGTGTTCTGTGCCCCCCCAGTGTTCTGTGCCCCCCCCAGTCTCCCCAGTGATTTGTGCCCCCCCAGTGTTCTGTGTCTCCCCCCAGTCTCCCCAGTGATCTGTGCCCCCTCCCAGTGTTCTGTGCCCCCCCAGTCTCCCCAGTGATCTGTGCCCCCCAGTCTCCCCAGTGATCTGTGCTCCCCAGTGATCTGTGCCCCCCAGTCTCCCCATTGATCTGTGCTCCCCAGTGATCTGTGCCCCCCCAGTGATCTGTGCCCCCCAGTCTCCCCAGTAATCTGTGCCCCCCCAGTGTTCTGTGCCTCCCCCCAGTCTCCCCAGTGACCTGTGCCCCCCAGTCTCCCCAGTGATCTATGCCCCCCTAATGATCTGTGCTCCCCTAGTCTCCCCAGTGATCTGTGCCCCACAGTCTCCCCAGTGATCTGTGCCCCCCAGTCTCCCCAGTGATCTGTGCCCCCCAGTGTTCTGTGCCCCCCCCAGTGTTCTGTGCCCCCCCCAGTCTCCCCAGTGATTTGTGCCCCCCCCAGTGTTCTGTGCCTCCGCCCAGTCTCCCCAGTGATCTGTGCCCCCTCCCAGTGTTCTGTGCCCCCCCAGTCTCCCCAGTGATCTGTGCCCCCCAGTCTCCCTAGTGATCTGTGCTCCCCAGTGATCTGTGCCCCCCCAGTGATCTGTGCCCCCCAGTCTCCCCAGTGATCTGTGCTCCCCAGTGATCTGTGCCCCCCCCAGTGATCTGTGCCCCCCAGTCTCCCCAGTAATCTGTGCCCCCCCCAGTGTTCTGTGCCTCCCCCCAGTCTCCCCAGTGACCTGTGCCCCCCAGTCTCCCCAGTGATCTGTGCCCCCCCAGTGTTCTGTGCCCCCCCAGTCTCCCCAGTGATCTATGCCCCCCTAATGATCTGTGTCCCCCTAGTCTCCCCAGTGATCTGTGCCCCCCTCAGTCTCCCCAGTGATATCTGTGCCCGGAGCCTCTCCCAGTTCTGTCTGTGCCTTCAGCCTCTCCCATCCTTCTCTGTGCCATCTGTGCCCCCAGCGTCCCCCTGATTTGTCTGTGCCTCCAGCCTCTCCCATCATTCTCTGTGCCCCCAGGGCTGTCTGTGTCCCTCCGGCATCCCCCAGGGCTGTTTGCCCCCGGCTATTTATATAACCCCAGCAATGTTTGTGCCCCCCAGCTATGTCTGTGTATCCCAGTGATGTGTATATACCCCCAGTGACGTCTATGCCCTGCTGCTTCCCTAGTGATGTATATTCCGCCCAGCCCTCCCCAGCAATGTTTATGCCCCCCCAGCTATGTTTGTGCTCCCCATCAATGATGTATGTATCCCCCAGTGATGTATGTACCCCCCAGTGATGTCTATGCCCCCAGCCTCCCCAGTGATCTATATTCCTCCCAACCCTCCCCTGTGATGTATATACAGCAGTCCCAGCCAACTGAAACCTGGAAAAGCAGTTGTGAAAAGCAACAAGATCAATATCGCCTAATATTACAGCTGCACCAAAGAGTACAAGCTCCAGCCCCACAGTGAGTTAATTGTTTGACCAAATATATTGGGGTAATTTTCAAGTTGATAATTTTGTGCGGCCCCCGAAGGTTGGTAGAAATTTCCAAATGGCCCCCGGCAGAAAAATGGTTCCCCACCCCTGATCTAGGGCAACACCGAGTACTACAGCTATCACGGCAATAACCATATTGTTTAACCTGTAGATGCAATCTAACAGTCATATTTATACAGTATACCCTAGCAACTGACATATACAGTTATTTATTATTTAAAGGAGCAAGCAGATCAGCAGAGATTAACTCTTGCTAGCCTGCCTATGAATCAGCACACAGCAGATCGATGCCCAAGTCTGCATGTGTTGATCCCAGACACCAGAGAAACCATCGGGCGGAGCGTCAGAATCTGCAATGTGAACAGAGCCGTACTCCGCCATGACATTCAGAGAAGTTTATTTTTTCCATTTCTAATCATAAAATATATTTTATTCATTACACTGGATTAGTGAGTTGGCTTCTTATCCTTTTTTGTTTATATACATTAGATACTGCGTATTTCTAATCCCATCCTGTGTGATACACTCCATTGAGCCTTGTGTGTAATCCCAGAGTGTGTTATCCTCTGCTTATCTAATCACAGCAAGTCATACAGTCTGCGTATGATACAGCGAGCAGTACCAACTTAGCGCATGTCCGCATGCTGCAGTTTTGTCATAGCCACAAAAATGCCCCCTGTGGCCAAAACAATGCATCAAAAAATGTGTTTTTGACCATGCGTTTTTCTATGCATTTTGTTAACACCAATGGGTGAAAAATGCAGGGAAAATGCAAAAAGAATTGACATGCTGCAGTTTTGTTGTCACCACAAAACTGCAGACAAAAAAAAAAGCAACGTGCACACAGCAAATCTCAAATCTCATTGACTTTTCTGGGGAAGGAAAAGCATGCAGTTTGTAGTGACTAAAATTTCACCACAAACTGCACCAAAAAACGCATTAAGGCTGCGACCGCACTTTGCGTTCTCCTACTTGCAGTTCAGAACGCACGTTTTGGCCTTAATTGATTTGACCAAAGTTGCCTTCTTCAGATATTTAGCGCTGAAAACGCATGCGTATTTACCGCATTTTTGATACGTTTTCTGCGCTTTTTGCATGCTTTTCCACCTGCGTTTTGATAGATGCGTTTTGAACATCATGACACTGCTAAATAAAGTTTAAATAGTCAAACTCAATGAAAAAATTGGAAAAAATAAAGAATTCTATATTTTTGCAAAATATAATGAAAATAGATTAATATAATGAAATTATAGCGGTAATATGATATTTAATGGAAAAAATGTAATAATTTATTAAAATTCTAAATTTTAATTGTCGGACTATGTGTGTGTGTAAAGGGACATATGAAATCATTATTTTGAAGTCAAAACGCATGTTTTCTGCACTGCAAAAGCAGGTAAAACGCAGGAATTTGCTTGATTGTTGGTTTTTGCCATTTCTCATTGACTTCAATGTTAGCAAAACGCTGTAGAAATGACAAAAACAATTGACATGCTGCTTCTTTGAACGCATGGTTTTTGCCACAAAATATGCAAATTTTTACTTGCGTTTTGAAACGCAAAGTGCGGTCGGGGAAAACAACTTTTTCCATTGGTTTTAATGGAAACGCATGCATTTTGGCATGAAAAAGGTGCTTCTGTAAACGCAACCAAAAAGCAATGGAACCGCAGGTTGAAGCGCAAAGTGTGGTCGCAGCCTTAGGCCATGTCCGCACGTTGCGTCATCCTACTTGCAGTTCTAAACGCACGTTTTGGCTTTAATTGATTAAGCCAAAGTTGCCTTTTTCTTAAAATTAGCGCTAAAAACGCATGCGTATTTACCACGTATTTGATGCGTTTTTAGCGCTTTTTCCCTTGCGTTTTGACAGATGCGTTTTGAACATCAAGACACTGATTAATAAAGTTTAAAAAGTCAATCAGAAGGAGAAAAGAGAAAAAAAGGAAAAAATATATAAATTTAGAATTCTTAAAGAAAATAGTTAATTTCATGAAATTATAGCTGTAATATAATATTTTTGACAAAAATTTAAAAATAAACATAATTTTCTTTGATTTAATTGTCGGACTATGTGTATGTGTAAAGGAACATATTATTCCATTATTTTATTGTCTGAAGAGCATGCGTTTTTGTAGTCAAAAACGCAGTGTTTCTGCAGCTAAAAAGCAGGTAAAACGCTGGAATTTTGATGTTTGTTGCTTTTTGCTACTTCTCATTGACTTCAATGTTAGCAAAACGCTGCAGAAATGGCAAAAACAATTGACATGCTGCTTCTTTGAACGCATGTTTTTTACCACAATTTATGCAAATTAAACGCTTCGTTTGAAAATGCATAGTGCGCACAGAATTTTGACATTTTCCATAGACTATTATGGAAACGCAAAACGCATGCCTTTTGGCATGAAAACGCTGCTGCTCAAAACACAGGTGAAAACGCAACGTGCGGACATAACCTAAAAATTGCAGTGTGCCCATGGGGCCTAACATTATCTGTGCTGTCTGCTATTCTTGATGTCTCTATCTATAGGTCAATATCACTTTACAGTCACCAACAAAATGGCTTCACATTATGATCCTAAAGGCCACCCTCCCTTAAGGGCTCGTGCGCACGTTGCGTAATATCATGCATTTACGCTGCGTTGAGCACTGCAGCGTAAATGCATGCATCCTGCGTCCCCTGCACAATCTATGAAGATTGTGCATAATCTGTGCTCACGTTGCTTTTTTGAACGCAGCGATTTGGATGCTAAAATTTTGACCCAAATCCGTGCGTTCAAAAATGCAGCATGTCAATTATTTGTGCGTTTTGGATGCAGCTCCCACTCTGTCTATGGTGGGGGCAGCAGCCAGAGCGCATGAAATCGGCATCTATTCTGCAGATACAGTGCATCCATTACGCAGTGTTTCTGCAGTGATTTCAAGCGCACATGCGCTGTCAAATCGCTGCAGAAATTTCAGCATGTACGTGCCTACGAGCCTTTATCCTTTTGCAAATGCCCAGATGGTTAGGAGAGTTATGATTTCTGACACATGAGAGCAGATCCAGCTCACATTAACTGCAGTTATAATACGAGACGGCAGTACACTAGGTTGTCATGGCAAATTTCTGCAGCTGCTCCCCATAGTTTTTAAAAGTGGAAAATATAAAAAAAAATATGTTTCATATTTTACTCCATTAAATAAATGCTGATATTAAAAAAAATAAAAGTTAATACTTTACATATTTTTGAATTGTTGAAAACATTTTTTTTGGGGGATGATTCCTTCCCTTTAAAGGCAAAATATTTTGTACTCCGAAATTTTACCATGAAAGTCTTCCACCAAGTCCATAAAATCATGCCCTCACTAAGGTCCGTCATTTTGCAGCAGAAATAGTTTCCACATTGCAGACAGGAGAAAGGCGCTGTAAAAATGACGTTGCCTCTTCGAATTTAAAATCTGCGCGCTCCCAAATCCTAATGGCCCCATCCATTCTGAGCCACAATATGCTTAAACCGGCATTAATGTAGCAGGGAGAGCTCACTTATCAATTTACTTGGTGTGTGCCACCAGAAGCTCAAGCTTGGCACAATGTTTTGGGTACTGAAAGGCTGTGTGCGCACGTTGCATTCTATTCCGCAGCGTGTAAGTCACTGCGTGTGCGTCTCAGAACGCAGCCGAAAAAGCTGCGTTCTGAGACGCATTCAGCAGAACGCAATGTGCAAACATTCCTGGAGAGAATTCATGTGTTCTAGATGCTTGCTCTGCCATAGATAGAGTGGGAAAAGCATCCAGAACGCACATTTTTGACAGTGCAGTCCCACTCGGCTCTGCAGCATCCCCATAGACTTGCAGTAGAGCGGGACCGCATTGTCAAAAAGAGCATGGCTGGCTGCGAGACAGTGCCGCACGATCAGAATGAACTCGGATGAACTTCACCCAACATCATTGTGATCGCGAGGCTCTGTGCGTGTGCTGCGGCTTGATTTGTGGTCACACGTGAAGGACTCACCTGTGATCGCAAATCCCCTGAGTGACTGCAGTGAGCCGCGCGATCAGCTGTGATTTCACTCAGGTTATTCGCGGGCACAGCTGCAGACCTCCACCTGAGGGCGGTAGCCGCCAGTAACCTCAGTGACAGCACAGCTGATCGCGCGACTCACTTCAGTTGCTGCATGGAGCTCACAGGAGCAGCGGTGTTCTACTGCCGCTCCCGTCAGCTTCTAATGTAGCAGAGCTGAAAGCGTTGTGGGATCTTGCGTGGATTACGTCGGACCTGGAGGTGTTTTTGAGGGGTTAATAAAGTGGTGAAAGAGGGTGTTTTTTGTCTTTCATTACAAATAAAGGATGTTTTGGATGTGTGTGTTTATTTTCTTTAACTTACAGGTTAATCATGGAAGGTATCTCGGGGATACGCCTGCCATGATTGACCTGGGACTTAGTGGCAGCTATGGGCTGCCATTAACTCCTTATTACCCCGTTTGCCACCGCATCAGGGCAATTCGGGATGAGCCGGGTAGAGTCCTGGGACTGTCGCATCTAATGGATGCGGCAATTCCGGGCGGCTGCTGGCTGATATTGTTAGGCTGGGGGGCTCCCCATAACATGGACCTCCCCATCCTGAGAATACCAGCCTTCAGCCGTGTGGCTTTACCCTGGTTGGTATCCAAATTGGGGGGACTACACGTCGTTTTTTTTTTAATTTATTTATTTTTTTACTGCTCGAATAGACACGCCCACCGGCGGCTGTGATTGGTTGCAGTGAAACAGCTGTCACTCAGCATGGGGGCGTGTCTGACTGCAACCAATCATAGGCGCCGGTGGGCAGGGGAAGCAGGGTATACGAGATGGATTAATGAGTGGCCGGCATTTTCAAAAAAGGAGAAGCCGCCACAGTGTGAACGCCGTGCAGCGCCGCGCCGGTGATCGAGGATCAGTGAGTATGAGAGAGGGGGTGGGAAGGAGAGACCGATATCGACAGAGAAAGAGACCGACATTGACAGAGAGAGACAGCGACCGAAAGACCTGTGTTTGTTATGTCAAAAAAACATGCGAATCGCAATAAAAATGTACTGTTTAACAGTTGGGCAGCGTTTTTCTACAACTCATTGATTTCAATTGGTGTAGAACGCTGCCAAAACGGACAAAAGAATTGACATGCTGCTTTTCTAAACGCAGAGATTTTGTCAAATTTTTGACAATCAAAATGCTGCGTTTCAAAAAGCATTGTGCGCACAGATTTCTTCGGCGCTCCATTGGGAGACCCAGACGATTGGGTGTATAGCTACTGCCTCCGGAGGCCACACAAAGCATTACACTAAAAAGTGTAAGGCCCCTCCCCTTCTGGCTATACACCCCCAGTGGGATCACTGGCTCACCAGTTTTCTGCTTTGTGCGAAGGAGGTCAGACATCCACGCATAGCTCCACTGTTTAGTCAGCAGTAGCTGCTGACTATGTCGGATGGAAGAAAAGAGGGCCCATATAGGGCCCCCAGCATGCTCCCTTCTTACCCCACTTGTGGTTTGTAAGGTTGAGGTACCCATTGCGGGTACAGAGGCTGGAACCCACATGCTGCTTTCCTTCCCCATCCCCCTGAGGGGCTCTGAGGAAGTGGGATCTTACAGGTCTCCAGGCACTGAGACCGGGCTCCATCCACAGACCCAGAGAACCTGCTGGATATGGAGCTGAGTATCGTCAGGGACAGGCCCTGCTACATTAAGGTACTCTGTGTCCCCGGGCAAGCGCGCACACACACACCAGCATTGCTGGGAGTGTTAGTGCGCCGGGGGTAACAGCGCGGTGCGCTCGTGCTATTATTCACTGCAGCTTAGCTGAGTGAATTTATGTATTGGGAACTGCCGCGCCGGCCGCTGCTGGGTGTTTTTTACATTGTGGCGCGGCTGGGACTTGTGGTGCGCCGGGGACTTTCGCGCGGGCCGTGCACATGGACGGCCGCGCTTATTACTCGAGTCCCCGGCTTTGCGGCCTAGTTTTCGTTTCGTTCCCGCCTCCAGCCCTGCCAGTCAGGGGAGAGGCGGGACGCTGTATAGACAGTCAGCACAGAGGGCTGGAGTCTGCTTTGCATTCTCCAGCCCCCTTCACTGGACACAGTGGGACGCCAGTTTCCCGCTCTTGTCTGGGGCACGCCCACGGCCCGCCCCTCGTCACACGAGCTGGAGAAGGACGCCGGCAGCCATTCCTGCACGCAGTCCGAGCTGGGGAACGGAGACATGCTCTGGGCAACCAACACAGGGCTCTGGCGACCACATACCCGCGTTATAGGCGGGCGGTAAGCAGCACCTGAAGTGCTGACCCCACTAATACCGCAGTGTCCATTTGTATTTGATGCTTGTATACTATACACTGCACTGTAGGTCGCTATCTTTGGCTATATGCCCTCCTAGATGGCGAGATAACAGCAGCAAAAAGCAACGGTGCTAAGGCACAGGCTTTCTAGGCTGCTTGTATTGCATGTGCTGAAGTGTTCATTTGTACTTATGCTTGTATGTTATACATTGCACTGTACTGTCGCTATTTTTGGCTATATGCCCTCCTAGATGGCGAGATAACAGCAGCAAGAAAGCAAGGGTGCTAAGGCACAGGTCTTTCTAGGCTGCTTGTACTGCATGTGCTGAAGTGTTCATTTGTACTTATGCTTGTATGTTATACATTGCACTGTACTGTCGCTACTATTGGCTATATGCCCTCCTAGATGGCGAGATAACAGCAGCAAGAAAGCAAGGGTGCTAAGGCACAGGTCTTTCTAGGCTGCTTGTATTACATGTGCTGCAGTGTTCATTTGTACTTATGCTTGTATGTTATACATTGCACTGTACGGTCGCTACTCTTGGCAATATGCTCCTAGATGGCTGGACAACAGCAGCAAAAAAGCAAGGGTGCCAAGGCACAGGCTTTCTATGCTGCTTGTATTGCATGTGCTGAAGGGTTTATGCTTGTATGCTATACATTGCATAGATGGATTGAATACAGCGGCAAAAAAGCAACAAGGCTTCCTATGCTGTTTTTCCTGCATGTGATACTGTTCCACCGGCAGGTTCCACTGACCCCCATTGTGTGCAAGCTCCCCTGTAGCACTTGGTCAGCCGGGGTCTCTACTAGAGGTGGCCAAAGGAACCATCCGTGAACCCTGTCCAGGAACAGGGACGGAGTTGCAGTTTTGGCTGATGGATTGTCATGGGATAGAGACTTTGCAGTCCAGACAGGCCATGGGCAATCTTGATTAATGCTCCCTGGCCACCCTCATTTGGAACGTAATCAGTGCTCCGGGGGGGTCCCAGGCATTCCAGGGTGAAGGCTCTGACACGGACGGCAGTCCCAGACAGCCTAAGCTAGCTCGCTGGGTGCGGCGCTCGGCTTCATCACTGGTCAAGGTCCCAGCAGAAGGACTCTCTGTATGATGAGGCAGACGTAGCTGATCAGGGCTTTGGTTCTGACACCGCTCTCAATCCGGATACACCGGATGGTGACGCCATAGTGAAGGATCTTATAGCGTCCATCAATGGAATGTTGGATATTTCTCCCTCAGCTCCCCCATTGGAGGAGTCAGCTTCACAGCAGGAGAAATCCTTTTTCAGTACTCATGCGTATATTGCATTTTTTCTGGCGCTGACTTCAGAGAAGCAGTTCAGAAACACCACGCTTACCAGATAAGCGTTTTCTCCAAACGTTTTAAGGATACACGTTATCCCTTTCGCCTGACGTGGTAAAGCGCTAGACCCAGGGTCCAAAGGTGGATCCCCCAATCTCCAGGCTTGCGGCTAGATCCATAGTTGCAGTGGAGATGGGACTTCACTTAAAGATGCCATTGACAGACAGATGGACCTCTGGTTGAAATCTGTCTGTGAAGCTATCAGCGTGTCGGTTGCTCCGGCATTCGCAGCCGTATGGGCACTCTAACCTATTTCAGCTGGTCTTGCGCAGCTGGTCTTGAGCACATGTGCATCTGTGCCGCAGGTGGTGTCCTTAACCTCGCAATGTCTGCATTGCGACTTACCCTAGTAATGCTGTCCTGGAGGGACAGTCGAGGTTGGTCCTTCCCAGGCTCGGGCAGGTCCCAATTGTCCTCGTCCAAAAGGGCTCAAAAGGCTCAGAGGGGCTCAGATTCCGGCCGGGCTCAATCACGCCCAAGGAAGGCAGCAGGAGGAACCGCTACCAAGGCGGTCTCCTCATTACTGTCAGCTCTCTCTCTCCGCATCCGCGGTTGGTGGCAGAATCTCCCGCTTGGGGACATTTCGCTGCCACAGGTCACAGACCGGTGGGTGAGAGACATTTTGTCTCACGTGTACAGGATAGAGCTCTGTTCTCGTCCTCCGACGCGATTCTTCAGCACTTCCCCCCCCTCCCCCTACCGAGCCGATGCTCTTCTGCAGGCAGAAGAAGTGGTAATCCCTGTTCCTCTTCAGGAACAAGACACGGTTTTTTCCTCCAATCTGATTGGGGTGCCAAAAAAGGGGTGGCTCTTTCCGTTCCGTTCTGGACCTAACACTGCTCACAAGCACGTGAAGGCCAGGCGGTTCCGGATGTAACCCTCCGCTCCGTCATTGCCTCAATGTCGCAAGGGGGTTTCCTAGCATCAATAGACATCAGGATGCTTATCCCCACGTGCCGATTGCTCCAGAGCACCAGCGTTTGCTACGTTTTCGTTATTGAAGACGGGCATCTTCAGTGCGTAGCCCTGCCCTTCGGTCTGGCGACAGCCCTACGGGTTTTCACCAAGTTCAGAGCAGCAGTGGGAGCAGTCCTGCACTCTCAGGGTCACTCTGTGATCCTTACTGGACGATCCACTTGTCAAGGCACCCTCTCAAGAGGCATGCCAACACAGCCTGAACGTGGCGCTGGAGACTCTCCAGAGTTTCGGGTGGATCATCAACTTTTCAAGGTTTCATCGGGCACCGACCCAATCGCCGACATATCTGGGCATGGAGTTTCACACTCTCTCAGCGATAGTGAAGCTTCCGCTGGACAAGCAGCGTTCACTACAGACGGGGGTGCAGTCTCTCCTTCAAGGCCAGTCACACCCCTTAAGACGTCTCATGCAGAGGCAGTCACTTTCGCGCAGTTTCATCTGCGTCCACTTCAATGGGACATGCTTTGCCAATGGGTTGGGGAGTCGACGTCCCTAGACAGGAACGTTTCCCTTCTCAGACGGTCAAGGAGTCCATCCTTCAGATCAATGTTCTGGAAATCTGGGCAGTGTATCTTGACCTGCAAGCCTTCCAGCAGTGGCTGGAAGGAAAACAGATCCGAATTCAGTCGGACAATTCCACAGCGGTGGCAGACATCGCCCACCAAGGCGGAACACGCATCGCCAAGCCTACCAGGCAATCCGGCGGATTCTGATGTGGGTGGGGGACAGAGCATCCACCATATCCGCAGTTCACATCCCGGGCGTAGGAAATTGGGAAGCAGACTTCCTCAGTTGCCTGGGTATGGACGCAGGGGAATAGTTTTCTGCACCCAGAATGGTGTCAGGAAATCTGTAGCCGCTGGGGGAGGCCGGACGTCGACCTAATGGCGTCTCGGCACAACAATAAGGTCCCGAATTTCATGGCGCGGTCTCACGAGCAAAGTGCTCTGGCGGCAGGCGCCCTAGTTCAGGATTGGTCGCAGTTCCAGCTACCCTATGTGTTCTACCTCTGGCACTGTTGCCCAGAGTGTTACGCGAGCTTAGCTCCGCTTGCCGCCGCGCCATCCTCGTCGTCCCAGACTGGCCGAGGAGGTCGTGGTTCCCGGATCTGTGGCATCTCACGGTCGGCCAACCGTGGGCACCCTCAGACCGGCCAGACTTACTGTCCCAAGGGCCGTTTTTTTCCACTGAATTCTACGGCCCTGATCCTGACTGTGTGGCCATCGAGTCCGAGATCCTAGCGTCTTCAGGATTATCTCAAGTCGTCATTGCCACCATGAGACGGGCTAGGCAGCTGACGTCTGCCAAGATCTACCACAAGACGTGGAAGATATTCTTCTCTTAGCGCTCTGCTCAGGGAGTGTCTCCCTGGACATTTGCATTGCCTACTTTTCCTTCCTTCCTGCAAGCTGGTTTGGGAAAAGGTTTGTCGCTCGGCTCCCTCAACGGACGAGTCCCAGCGCTGTCTGTATTCTTTCAGAATCGCATAGTAAGACTTCCTCAGGTACGCACGTTCCTGCAGGGGGTTGGTCACATTGTCCCTCCGTACAAGAGGCCGTTAGACCCATGGGATCTGCACAGGGTACTAATTGCTCTCCAGGAGCCGCCCTTGGGGCCTCTGAGGGATGTTTTTTCACTTTCTCGACTGTCACAGAAAGTGGCCTTTTTGGTAACGGTCACGTCTCTTCAGAGAGTGTCCGAGCTAGCAGCGCGGTCATCCAAAGCTCCTTTCCTGGTGTTTCACCAAGACAAGGTAGTGCTGCGCCTGATTCCGGGGTTTCTCCCTAAGGTGGTATCCTCCTTTCATCTCAGTCAGGATATCTCCTTACCTTCCTTTTGTCCTCATCCAGTTCATCGATATGAATTGGATGTGCATTTGTTGGATCTGATGAGAGCGCTCAGAATCTACTTTCCCGCACGGCGCCCCTGCGCCGCTCGGATGCACTCTTTATACTTGTCGCTGGTCAGCGCAAAGGGTCGCAGGCTTCCAAAGCCACCCTGGCTCGATGGATCAAGGAACCAATTCTTGGAGCCTACCGTTCTGCTGGGCTTCCGGTTCCATCAGGGCTGAAGGCCCATTCTACCAGAGCCGTGGGTGCGTCCTGGGCATTACGACACCAGGCTACGGCTCAACAGGTGTGCCAGGCAGCTACCTGGTCGAGTCTGCACACTTTCACCAAACATTATCAGGTGCATACCTATGCTTCGGCGGACGCCAGCCTAGGTAGTAGAGTCCTGCAGGCGGCAGTTGCCTCCCCGTAGGGTAGGGCTGTCTTTGCAGCTCTAACATGAGGTATTTCTTTACCCACCCAGGGACAGCTTTTGGACGTCCCAATCGTCTGGGTCTCCCAATGGAGCGCCGAAGAAGAAGGGAATTTTGTTACTTACCGTAAATTCCTTTTCTTCTAGCTCCTATTGGGAGACCCAGCACCCGCCCTGTTGTCCTTCGGGATTTTTGGTTGGTTTTTCGGGTTCACATGTTGTTCATGTTGAATGGTTTTCAGTTCTCCGATGTTACTTCGGAGTGAATTTGTTTAAACCAGTTATTGGCTTTCCTCCTTCTTGCTTTTGCACTAAAACTGGTGAGCCAGTGATCCCACTGGGGGTGTATAGCCAGAAGGGGAGGGGCCTTACACTTTTTAGTGTAATGCTTTGTGTGGCCTCCGGAGGCAGTAGCTATACACCCAATCGTCTGGGTCTCCCAATAGGAGCTAGAAGAAAAGGAATTTACGGTAAGTAACAAAATTCCCTTCTTTGCATGATTCTCATAAACTTTGCTGGGGAAGTACAACGCATGAATTTTGTCAATGACACAGTGCAGTTGTAAACGCAGCCAAAACGCAGAAAAATACGCAACGTGCGCACATGGCCAAAAGGTAGATTTGTAATTTTCATTGTAATACCAGCTGGGAGCTGGAAAATACTTGTGGATTAAAAACAGTAAGGCTATGTGTCCACGGTAGAATGTACCTGCGGATTTTTCTGCCTGAAAATCCGCGACTTTCGCGGCAAATCCGCACCCGCGGATTTGCCGCGGATTTACCGCGGATTTGCCGCGGATTTTGATGCGGATTTTTTTTTTTTTTTTTTCCCCATTCAAAACCAAAAATCCGCACCAAATCTGCACCAAACAATTGACATGCTGCAGATTTTTCCGGATCAAAATCCGCGGCAAATCTGCAGCGGAAAAATCCGCAGCATGGACACAGCATTTCCAAAATGCCATTGAAATGGCTTGGAAGTGCCGCTGCTGCAGATTTTCGGGAAATCCGCGGCAAATCCGCGGCAAAATCCGCGGTAAATCCGCAGCGTGGGCACATAGCCTTACAATGGTAATTCAGAGGGGTGTAATTTCCAAAATGGGGTTGCTTGTTGTGGGTTTCTGATGTATTGACTGCTCAAATGTGACATTGCAACCTCAAAGCATTCCATGTTGCCCACCAACAGTCAAATAGAACTCCGTCCCTTACGAGCCCTATGGTGTGCTCAAACAGTAGTTTCCATTACTTTATTTCTAAAATGTTCTAAATCTTGGGAGTTCTCATTTCTATACACTTTCGCCATGGGAATGTTAAGAGTGTTAGTTCTCCTGCCTTCCCCGGTGACTATTCTAATCACTTCCCTATCACTTTTTACCTATTTCTCCTTTCCTCCCTTCCTACCATTCCTTGTAGATAGATACAGAAAATACAACTCCAAAGTCTGTTTACGCTTAAAGGGAAAACTCAATAAAAATTAGTGGAAAACAAAAAGTAGTTTCCAACTACTCCGGGTAATGCATACACAGGAGATATTGCACCACAAGTATTGGGGTACAATTTCTCCTGTCACCCTTTTAAAAATGAAAATGTTTGACTAAAGTAACTTTTTAGTAAACAAAAACAAAGAGTAATTTTAATTTTTTTTTCTCCAGTTTCCTTTAATTCCTGTGAAGTATTTGATGGGTTAATAAACTTTCGAATGTGGTTTTGAATAACTTGAATGGTGTTGTTTTTTAACCTCTTCATGACCAAGGATGTACTGGTGTCGTACTCCCTGCACATGTCTGCTGAGCTGATCCATCCACGCCTTTTAACCCCTTAGGCTATGTGCCCACGGGAGCTTGTTTGTGCGGATTTTGCTGCGGAAAACCTGCTGATTTTTCTGGATTTTTCAGATAAATCCGCAAGTTTTAGCATGTACAGTCACTCCCCATGTTATCCTATGGGACATGGGGAGTGCTGTGTCCACGCTGCGGAAAGTGCGGCTGCCGTACATGCTGCGGATGTTCGCATCCGCAGGTATAATTGCATGTCAATTATTCCTGCGGATTTACCTGCGGATGTCCCGGCCCTCCGCTATGGAGATAGAGGCCGGGACCTCCGCAGGTAATTCGCATGAATATCCGCATGTTTCCCGTAGCTATTCCGCTGTAATCTCGCAGCTAAAAATAGCTGCGGACGCCGGCGGGCAGCTGCGGGAAACATGCGCTCGTACCTGCGGATACATCCGCAGGTACGAGCGCCCGTGGGCACATAGCCTTAGGGTGTGTGCCCATGATCAGGACTCACTGCGTCCTGGACACAGCGGGTCCTGACCTGCAGGGCCGCGAGTCTCCTCCGCAGGAGAACGCAGGAGACTGCATCTGCACGTACCCACAATCAGGGTTCAGTGCGCTGCGGTCTCTCACTTGTGTTCTCCTTATGGAGGGTGCAGGCAATTCCAAAGAAAACAATTGACATGCTGCGGTCTGGAAAGCTGCACCGCAGGTCAGTGTTTGCTGTGGAAAAAACAAGCACAGTGGGCACGGGATTTCTAGAAATGTCATCCACTGTGCTTGTACTGTACAACACAGCGTTTTGGACACAGCAAAAACACACTACATCCAAAATGCTGCAAACACCGATTGTGGGCATGCATCATTAGATCGCGCTTTGGCGTGGATCGCACCTTTCTCCGCTGCCATCGGCAGCCCCATGATGCAGTCACGAGCCCCATGGTATTGCCATGACAGCATGGGGGTCAGATGATTACCCCTGTCGCTGCTATAACTCATTTCTTGTGAATGCTGACAGAGCGCCGGTATTTACAAGACCACAACATTTTTGGTGATCGGACAGTGTAGCCATAAAGTACCCTAGGGGGATTAGTAAAATCAATTAAAAAAAGTTAAAGTTTTAAAAAATATAAAAAAACCTAAAAGTTCAAATCACCATCTTCTGCCCCATTGAAAATAAAACAATAGTAATAAAAAAACATATTTGGTATCGCCGCTTTCAGAAATGCCCGATCTATCAAAATATAAAATCAATTAATCTGATCAGTAAATGTAGCGTAGCTAGAAAAAAAATTCCAAACACTAAAATTAAGTTTTTTTGGTTGCTGCAACATTCCATTAAAATGCAATAACAGGCGATCAAAACTTCACATAATGGACATTTTTTTTTCTGTTTCCCTGAGTGCTTTCCATAAACTGTTCTACTTTAGAATTCATTGAGTATAGTCCTATACCGCCAGCACCTTCCATTAGTGCAGACCATATATTTTATCGGCAAAACGTCGTATCTACTCAAAAATTGTATAATTTAAAAACACCAGCTCAAGACAAAAAAAATAAGTCATCACTGAGCCCCAGATCCCTAAACATAGGAACGTTGTGGGTCTCAGAAAATGGCGAAAAAAGCTGTACTCTTTTTTTTTTGACAAACTTCTGTTTGTTTTTTTTTCACCACTTAGCTAAAAGTAAAACTATACATGTTTGGTATCTAGAAACTCGTTTCGATCTGGAAAATCATAATCCCAGGTCAGTTTTTCAAAATAGTGAACATGGTAAATAAACCCCCTAAAACAATTGAGCAATTGTAGTTTTTTTGCAATTTCACCGCACTTGGAATTTTTTTCCCGTTTTCCAGTACAATATGGGGCAGAATAAATTGTGTCATTCAAATCTATAGCTCGTCCCACAAAAAACAAGCCATCATTTGGCTATATTGATGGAAATATATAAAAGGTATGGCTCTCGGAAGAAGGGGAGGTAAAAAACAAAATTGCCCGGGGGGGAAGGAGTTAAATTGTGGTCTTGTTTGTGGGTTCTCTGGAATATAGGCCCCGTAGCCATGTAATAATAGTGTCAATAATAGTGAAGTGGTCTGTTGTGAATAAAAATGGTTTGTAAATTTTATTGGAAAAAGTGAAAAATAGCTGTTGAACGTTTAAACCTTCTAACAACTAAAAAAGTTGGTTTCAGAAATGATGCTGATGTAAAGTACCGTAGATATGTAGAAAATGATATTAACTTTTTTTTTATTCTTTCTTTTATGTCATTCACACTTAGGGTGCTGAGGCGTAGTGCCCGTATTGCTGCTCTACCAAAACCTAAATATACTTATGAGGCAAATTATCCAAATCACCTATTTCGACTTAGAAGAGGTAAGATGTACAAGTATGTTTGTCCGTTGTAGACAGTACACAGATACCCCTTATGTGGTGCACTCCAAGCTCGGAAGGGAAAAATCACTAATAATAGATTGCAGATACCGTGTCACTGTTATGTGCATAGTATCGCACACGTGGAAAATATTAAAGGGAACCAAACATCAGCATTTTCCTATATAAGGTGCAACCAGTGCAGTACTGGCACTATCAGGCACAGTGTGTACATACCATCAGGGTGCAGCTCGGATGTTTAGGCTGTGAAATTCAACATTATAAAGTTTGAAAATTCATGCGCTTTTTGATTGACGTGTGCACCTCTGCTGCTAATATCAGGGCGGGTTATACACGTGTATCCCCGCCCCCCCGCCACCTGTTCCTCCCTCTCACTGGCCGTATGTAAATTTATATTCTTCAGTTACACGGCGTCGGAGTTTCTGAAGCCCACAGTATTATGGTGCATGAGAGGGCGGCGCATGCGCCCTTGCTTCTTCAGATCTGTTGTGTCCGCGGGAGCGCGCGGTCACAACAGGACTGGAGAACAGCTGATCTTACCGATTAGCTGCAGCAGACGATCTCGTAGGAGATGTCTGCTGCAGCTAATCAGGGTAAGATCAGCTGTTCTCCAGTCCTGTTGTGACCGCGCGCTCCCGCAGTCACAACAGATCTGAAGAAGCGAGGGCGCATGTGTCGCCCTCTCATGCACCATAATACTGTGGGCTTCAGAAACACGACGCCGGAGATGAGCGCTATGCGCAGGCGCTAACTCCGACGCCGTGTAACTGAAGATTACAAATTTACATACGGCCAGTGAGAGGGAGGAACAGGCGGCGGGGGGGCGGGGATAAACGTGCATAACCCGCCCTGATATTAGCAGAGAGGTGCACACGTCAATCAAAAAGTGCATGAATTTTCAAACTTTATAAAGTTGGATTTCACTGCCTAAACACCCGAGCTGCCCCCTGATGGTATGTACACACTGTGCCTGATGGTGCCAGTACTGCACTGGCTGCACCTTATATAGGGAAATGCTGATGTTTGGTTCCCTTTAAAGAGGGTCTATCTCAATTCTACTGCACCTGACCCTCTCGTTTCTTGTACAGGCTAGAGGCCTTAGCTGTGCAGTCTCTAAAGGCCCTGGCGCAGACTGAAACAACCTTAACTGGATAATCAACAAACAAACAGAAATCAGAGTATATTGTATCAAATAGTTTTTATCTTACAAAATATTTTTTTAAAACATTTATTTAATCCAAATAGCTAAAAAACATCAAAAAAATCAAGAAAAACATCACTTGAAAAACACAGACACAGAGGGGATTTCTGACCATAAATTATTGGTGAGAGGAGTAAAGGAAAATTATACTCAATTCATGAAAAAATACCAAGAATTTATACAATCAGAGCAACACCTCACCCATCTCACCGATATTAAAAAACAATGCACTAATAAATAGATTGCATTTATAAATATGCAAGGTATAAATGTATAAGGGCCCCTGTATAAAAATATTCAGTCGCAAAAAAAATGTGTTCGTTCGGCGGTTCGTTCGGCGTCACAGCAGTGTCACTAAGTGGCCGCCCAATCAAAGCAGAGGGGCGGAGATGAGCAGGACATAACATCCCGCCCACCGTCTTCCTCATTGCGGGCGGCCGCAGGTAAGGTGAGGTTCCTCGTTGCTGCGGTGTCACACATAGCGATGTGTGCTGCCGCAGGAACGACGAATAACATCGGACCTGCAGCAGCAACGATAATTGGGAATAGGGGGGCATGTCACCGATGAGCGATTTTGAACGTTTTTGCGACAATTCAAAATCGCTCATAGGTGTCACACACAACGACATTGCTAAAGCGGCCGGATGTGCGTCACAAATTCCGTGACCCCAACGAGATCGCTTTAGCGATGTCGTAGCATGTAAAGCGGCCTTAGGATGACCACTTGGACCTTTTTCTTCCTTAGGCTGGAGTCACACTTGCGTTCGATAAATAGGTCCGATTCTCATGCCTGAAAGTAGGATGAGCTCTATCCGAGTGTTGATCCGTCTGCAATACGAGTCTGTGATTTTTCTCATGATAGTAGTCCGTAAGCAATCCGTATTCAATCCGTATGTGATACGTTTTTTTCTCAGCAGCTATTAGTCATTACAGTCATGTACACGAGCATTTACAGTGTTATGTGCTACATGATAGATTGTATTTAGAAAAATGGATGTCACTAGGATGGTCCGTGTGACATCCGTTTTTTTATCGCACCCATAGACCTGCATTGGAGAGTCTCGCTCGAGAAACTCTAAAAATCGCAGCAAGCTGCAATTATTTTCTCAGTCCGATTTGAGCTGAGAAAAAAAAGCAGATCGGAGCAGCCTCATTGATTAACATTAGTTCGAGTGCAATGCGAGATTTTCTCACATTGCACTCGTGCGAGTCAATCGCAAGTGTGAAACCGGCCTAAGGCTGTCTTCACACACGGCATCTTTTTTCTGATTGCATCTTGACTGCATCTTTTTTCCCTGTGGTTTCAGAAAATGCAGCTTGTGGCCCAAAAAAGTACGTTTTTGACGTCTTTTTACCGTGTTTTTGGTAATGCATTTTTTAAAGTAGAAACAAAGATAAGATTGGATAATAGATAGATAGCTAGAATATATAGAGAATTAGAGAGATAGATGGATGGATGGATAGATAGAGAGATAGATAGATAGATAGATAGATAGATAGATAGATAGAATTGATAGTGAATTAGATAGATGGATGGATGATAGATAGATAGATAGATAGATAGATAGATAGATAGATAGATGGATAGATGGATAGATGGATACATGGACAGATGGATAGATGGATAGATAGATAGATGGATGGATGGATGGATGGATGAATGGATGGATACATGGACAGATGGATAGATGGATAGATGGATGGATGGATGGATGGATAGATGGATACATGGACAGATGGATAGATGGATAGATGGATGGATGGATGGATGGATAGATGGATGGACAGATAGATAGATAGATAGATGGATGGATGGATGGATGGATGGATAGGTGGATGGACAGATAGATAGATAGCTAGAACAGATAGAATAGATAATAAGAAAGAACAGATAGAATAGATAGAAATAAATAACAGAATAGCTTGATAGAGAGGGATGGCCAGCTGTTTTTTTTTTTTTTTAGTTTTTTTGTTAAATTTTTTTTTGTTGTTTTCTAGAGTACCCTTCATTTTTCATATCCAGCACAGGATAGGCGGCAGTTGCAGGCTGCAACCATCAGCTGTCTGCTAAACCTTGGCTGGTCATGAAAAATACAGGGGATCCCACACTTTTTTTAAAAAATGATTTGATTTATTGAAAAAAAAATAAATCTTGCATCTTGCCGAAACGAACGTCCGTCGGGTGGGCGCCATTCCCCGGTTCTTTGTGCGACATACATTGTGAACTAAATGTAATATTACCCTCCTGGGCTAACTGGGTATTGGGGTCTGTGCACCCATATTGAATGTTGTCTCTCTTTTCCCACTTGATTATTAATATTAATAAAAATAAAAATTTCATGATAAGATGTCTCATCGCTCTTTTTTCTTTGTGGTTGCACTAACTTGAACTGGGCCAAATAGATGTATAACGTAAAACTTCCCATTTATTGACTCCGTTAAAATCACTAGGGGGTTAGGCATGAGAACATCAAATTATTAGGGAAGGACAAAAATCAATGCAATTCAGCCTGGGCCGTAACCAAGGTATAAGATATACCTCTATTTCGCCCACTTCTTTCAGCATTGGAATCAACTTGTCTTATATTTTTTTTGCCCCACAAAAAAGCACTAGGGCTTATTTTTGGAGGTGGTCTTATTTTTGGAGAAACACGGTTGGGGGGTACGTTAACGCCCCAAAAAGGCAGACCCCCCCCACTTCCCAGGAGACTCATATTACCAGACCGGACGTCTGAGTGGCTCCCAGGTCCTCCTGTGATCTCTGGTGGAAGCTGCACGCTGTCCTCCCCTGCTGCTGGCTGACACACACACACACACACACAGCAGATCGCAGACACAGCAGATCGCAGACACACTAATCAGATCGCAGACACACACAGCTGGTCACACACAGAGCCGATCGCGTACACACAGCCGATCGCGTACACACACAGCCGATCGTGTACACACACAGCCGATCGCGTATACACACAGCCGATCGCGCACACACACAGCCGATCGCGCACACACACAGCCGATCGCGCACACACACAGCCGATCGCGCACACACACAGCAGATCGCACACATCACATCCAGCGCAACCGGGAGGGAGTCACGTGTCCTGCCGCAGGTCCTGTTCTGCAGGTCCTTGCGCTCCACCGCACTGCCTTTCAGGATTCTGCCAGCGAGAAGAGATCGGTGTCGCTGAATGTGGTGAGTATATATGCGATCCAATGTGTGTGTGATCTGATGTTTGTGTATGTGATTTGATGTTTGTGTGTGATCCGATGTTTGTGTGTGTGATCCTATGTCTGTGTGTGAGATCGGATGTTTGTGTGTGAGATCTGGTTTGTGTGTGAGATCTGATTGTGTGTGTGAGATATGAATGTGTGCGGGTGTGCGATCACTGCAGATCATCTGCTTGGCGTCTGGGGAGTATGATTATGGCGTGCCCGCTGTCTATAATGAAGTGTCCTGCAGTATCTTTTTTAGCTGCACGGACACTTCATTATTGATCAGTGACTAGGGCTGATTTTCAGGGGAGGGCTTATATTTAAACTTTGCTCCGAAAATGCTGAAAATCCCTGCTAGGGCTTATTTTCTTTGTCGCTCCTAATTGGGAGACCCAGACAATTGGGTGTATAGCTACTGCCTCCGGAGGCCACACAAAGTATTACACTTAAAAGTGTAAGGCCCCTCCCCTTCTGGCTATACACCCTCCCGTGGGATCACGGGCTCCTCAGTTTTCATGCTTTGTGCGAAGGAGGCACACATACACGCATAGCTCCACTGTTTAGTCAGCAGCAGCTGCTGACTATGTCGGATGGAAGAAAAGAGGGCCCATATAGGGCCCCCAGCATGCTCCCTTCTCACCCCACTTTTGTCGGCGGTGTTTGTTAAGGTTGAGGTACCCATTGCGGGTACAGAGGCTGGAGCCCACATGCTGCATCCTTCCCCATCCCCCTTAGGGCTCTGGGTGAAGTGGGATTTACCGGTCTCCAGGCACAGAGACCGTGCTCCGTCCACAGCCCCTGGGGAATCTGCTGGATATGGAGCGGAGTATCGTCAGGGACAGGGCCCTGCTACGCCAAGGTACTCTGTGTCCCCGTACAGACCGCGCGCACACTGCAGCATTGCTGGGTGTGTTAGTGCGCCGGGGACAACAGCGCTGCGCGCTGGTGCCATTCCTATCTACAGCTTTGCTGAGAGGGGACATGTATTTGAAACTGCCGCGCGGCCGCTGTTGTCAGTTTTTTCGCTGCGGCGCGGCTGGGACTTGTGGTGCGCCGGGGACTTCCGCGCTGGCCGTGCATGTATCACGGCCGCGCTTATTACTCGAGTCCCCGGCTTTCTGCGGCCTAGTTTCGTTTCGTTCCCGCCCCCAGGCCTGCCAGTCAGGGGAAGGGAGGGACGCTGTACAGAACGTCAGCGCAGAGGGCTGGAGTCTGCTTTGCACACTCCAGCCCTCACACTGGGCACAGTGGGACGCCAGTTTCCCGCACTTTGTTTGAGGCACTCCCACGATCCCTCTCTTCACAGGACGCCGGCAGCCATTCCTGTGCGCAGTCTGAGCTGGAGAGAGGAGACTGGGAGACCCAGACACGGGATTCTGGTGCCCACACACCCGCTTTTCAGCGGGCGGTAAGCTGCCCTCAAGGGCTGACCCCCACTGGTGCCGAAGTGTATATTGTATTTTATGCTTGCAGCTTTACATTGCACTGTACGGTCGCTGGGGATCCTCTGCTATATACCCTCCTAGATTTCTCAGAGGACACAACAGCATGTCGACCGCAAAAAGCAAAGGTGCCAAGGCACAGGCTTTCTATGCTGCTTGTACCGCTTGTGGGGCTGTTCTACCGGCAGGTTCCACTGACCCCCACTGTGTGCAGTGCTCGGCCCCTGTGGCACTTGCTCGGCCGGGGCCTCTGCTGGAGGTGACCCAGGCAGAACCTCCTGTAAATACTGTCCAGGTGACAGGGACGGAGTTTGCAGTCTTTGCTGACAGATTGTCTGTGACTATGACTAAAATTCTAGAAACTTTGCAGTCTAGACCAGTACCTCAGGCCATGGACACTGTTAACTCATTGCTCCCTGGTCCCCCTCAGTCGGAACAGCTCCGGGATCCGGGGGTGTCTCTTGCATCCCAGGGTGATGGCTCTGACACGGACGACAGTCCCAGACAGCCTAAACGAGCTCACTATGAGCGGCCCTCGACTTCATCACACTGGTCAGGGTCCCAGCAGGAGGACTCTCTGTGTGATGAGGCGGAGATAGCTGATCAGGATTCTGATCCTGAGACCGCTCTCAATTTGGATACACCAGATGGTGACGCCATAGTGAATGATCTTATAGCGTCCATCAATAAAATGTTGGATATTTCTCCCCCTGCTCCTCCTGTGGAGGAGACGGCTTCACAGCAGGAGAAATTCCATTTCAGGTATCCCAAGCGTAAATTAAGTGTATTTCTGGACCACTCTGACTTTAGAGAGGCAATCCAGAAACACCACGCTTATCCGGATAAGCGTTTTTCCAAGCGGCTTAAGGATACACGTTATCCTTTTCCCCCAGACGTGGTCAAGGGCTGGACCCAGTGTCCCAAGGTGGATCCTCCAATCTCCAGGCTTGCAGCTAGATCCTTAGTTGCAGTGGAAGATGGGGCGGCATTTAAAGATGCCACTGACAGGCAGATGGAGCTCTGGTTGAAATCCATCTATGAAGCTATCGGCGCGTCGTTTGCTCCAGCATTCGCAGCCGTATGGGCACTCCAAGCTATTTCAGCTGGTCTTACACAGATTGACACGGTCACACGTACATCTGCTCCGCAGGTGGCACCCTTAACCTCTCAAATGTCTGCATTTGCGTCTTACGCGATTAATGCTGTCCTAGACTCTACGAGCCGTACGGCAGTGGCGTCCGCCAACTCCGTAGTTTTACGCAGAGCCTTGTGGTTAAGAGAATGGAAGGCAGATTCTGCTTCCAAAAAGTGTTTAACCAGTTTGCCATTTTCTCGTGACCGACTGTTTGGGGAGCGCTTAGATGAAATCATTAAACACTCCAAGGGTAAAGATTCATCTTTACCTCAGCCCAGACAAAATAAACCCCAACAGAGGAGAGGACAGTCGGGGTTTCGGTCCTTTCGAGGCTCAGGCAGGTCCCAATTCTCCTCGTCCAAAAGGACTCAAAAGGATCAGAGGAGCTCAGATTCTTGGCGAACTCAGTCACGCCCAAAAAAGACAGCCGGAAGACCCGCTACCAAGGCGGCTTCCTCATGACTGTCGGCCTCCTCTCTCCGCATCCTCGGTCGGTGGCAGGCTCTCCCGCTTTGGCGACATTTGGCTGCCACAGGTCACAGACCGTTGGGTGAGAGACATTCTGTCTCACGGGTACAGGATAGAGTTCAGCTCTCGTCCTCCAACTCGCTTCTTCAGAACTTCTCCACCTCCCGACCGAGCCGATGCTTTGCGGCTAGCGGTGTCCACTCTAAGAGCGGAAGGAGTGGTGACCCCCGTTCCTCTTCTGGAACAAGGTCACGGTTTTTACTCCAACTTGTTTGTGGTGCCAAAAAAGGACGGGTCATTCCGTCCCGTTCTGGATCTAAAACTGCTCAACAAGCACGTAAAAACCAGGCGGTTCCGAATGGAATCCCTTCGCTCCGTCATCGCCTCAATGTCCCAGGGAGATTTCCTAGCATCTATAGACATCAAGGATGCTTATCTCCACCTGCCGATTGCTCCAGAGCACCAGCGTTTTCTACGCTTTGTTATAGGAGACGAACACCTTCAGTTCGTAGCTCTGCCTTTCGGGCTGGCGACAGCCCCACGTGTCTTCACCAAGGTCATGGCAGCAGTAGTAGCAGTCCTGCACTCTCAAGGTCACTCTGTGATCCCGTATTTGGACGATCTACTTGTCAAGGCACCCTCTCAAGAAGCATGCCAACACAGCCTGAACGTTGCGCTGGAGACTCTCCAGAGTTTCGGGTGGATCATCAACTTTTCAAAGTCAAATCTAACTCCGACCCAGTCGCTAACATATCTTGGCATGGAGTTTCATACTCTCTCAGCGATAGTGAAGCTTCCGCTGGACAAACAGCGTTCACTACAGACAGGGGTGCAATCTCTCCTTCAAGGCCAGTCACACCCCTTGAGACGCCTCATGCACTTCCTAGGGAAGATGGTAGCAGCAATGGAGGCAGTCCCTTTCGCGCAGTTTCATCTGCGTCCACTACAATGGGACATTCTCCGCCAATGGGACGGGAAGTCGACGTCCCTCGACAGGAACGTCTCCCTTTCTCAGGCGGCCAAGGAATCTCTTCAGTGGTGGCTTCTTCCCACCTCATTGTCAAAGGGAAAGTCCTTCCTACCCCCATCCTGGGCGGTGGTCACGACGGACGCGAGCCTGTCAGGGTGGGGAGCGGTTTTTCTCCACCACAGGGCTCAGGGTACGTGGACTCAGCAAGAGTCCACCCTTCAGATCAATGTTCTAGAAATCAGAGCAGTGTATCTTGCCCTACAAGCCTTCCAGCAGTGGCTGGAAGGCAAGCAGATCCGAATTCAGTCGGACAACTCCACAGCGGTAGCATACATCAACCACCAAGGTGGCACACGCAGTCGGCAAGCCTTCCAGGAAGTCCGACGGATTCTAACGTGGGTGGAAGACACGGCTTCCACCATATCCGCAGTTCACATCCCAGGCGTGGAAAACTGGGAAGCAGACTTCCTCAGTCGCCAGGGTATGGACGCAGGGGAATGGTCCCTTCACCCGGACGTGTTTCAGGAGATCTGTCGCCGCTGGGGGATGCCGGACGTCGACCTGATGGCGTCACGGTACAACAACAAGGTCCCGGCTTTCATGGCACGGTCTCACGATCACCGAGCTCTGGCGGCAGACGCCTTAGTTCAAGATTGGTCGCAATTCCGGCTACCTTATGTGTTCCCACCTCTGGCATTGTTACCCAGAGTGCTGCGCAAGATCAGGGCCGACTGCCGTCGCGCCATCCTCGTCGCTCCAGACTGGCCGAGGAGATCGTGGTACCCAGATCTGTGGCACCTCACGGTAGGCCAACCATGGGCACTACCAGAACGACCAGACTTGCTATCTCAAGGGCCGTTTTTCCACCTGAATTCTGCGGCCCTGAACCTGACTGTGTGGCCATTGAGTCCTGGATCCTAGCGTCTTCAGGATTATCTCGAAAGGTTATTGCCACCATGAGACAGGCTAGAAAACCATCCTCCGCCAAGATCTACCACAGGACGTGGAAGATATTCTTATCTTGGTGCGCGGCTCAGGGAGTTCCTCCCTGGCCTTTTGCATTGCCTACTTTTCTTTCCTTCCTGCAATCCGGGTTGGAAAAAGGTTTGTCGCTCAGCTCCCTTAAAGGACAAGTCTCAGCGCTATCCGTATTTTCTTCGGCGCTCTATTGGGAGACCCAGACGATTGGGTGTATAGCACTGCCTCCGGAGGCCACACAAAGCTATTACACTAAAAAGTGTAAGGCCCCTCCCCTTCTGGCTATACACCCCCAGTGGGATCACTGGCTCACCAGTTTTCGGCTTTGTGCGAAGGAGGTCAGACATCCACGCATAGCTCCACTGTTTGTAGTCAGCAGTAGCTGCTGGCTCTATCGGATGGAAGAAAAGAGGGCCCATATAGGGCCCCCAGCATGCTCCCTTCTCACCCGCGGTTGGTGCTTGTAAGGTTGAGGTACCTATTGCTGGTACAGAGGCTGGAGCCCACATGCTGTTTTCCTTCCACATCCCCTGGAGGGCTCTGTGGAAGTGGGATCTTGCCGGCCCCCAAGCCCTGGGGCCGGGCTCCATCCACAGACCCATAGAACCTGCTGGATTGGGAGCGGGAGTGCCGTTCAGGGACAAGGCCCTGCAACTTTCAGGTACTCTGTGTCCCCGGCAGGCACGGACACTCTCAGGGCTTGCTGAGCGTTGTAGTGCGCCGGGGACAGTGGCGCTGTACGCTGGGGGTTAGGTCACTGCAGCTTTGCTGAGTGACGTTGTGTGTTGGGAACTACTGCGCCGACCGCTCCTGGAGCGGCGGCGCAGCTGCGACTTGTGGTGCGCCGGGGGCTTTGCGCCGACCGCGCTTTTACGGCGGCGGCGCTTTTAACTTTAGCCCCCGGCTTCTGCGGCCTAGCGCCGCTTCGTTCCCGCCCCCACCCTGTCAATCAGGGTAGGGGAGAGACGCTGCTCAATGGCAGCGCCGAGGGCTGGAGCCTTATTTACATGCTCCAGCCCTCTCACTAGGCACAAGGGGAAGCAGACTTCCCGCTCTTCGTCGGTGTACGCCCAGGGCCCGCCCCCCCTCTCCACAAGGACGCCGGCAGCCATTACACATGCGATCTGGCTGGGGAGAGGCAGCAGGCTCTGGGAGACCCAGACTAGAGGGATTTCTGGCGACCACACACCGCTCCTAAGCGGGCGGTAAGCTGCACAGTAGTGCTGGCCCCACTAGTGCCTCAGTGATATATTAGTGTACTTTTTTCTTGGTACCATATATATATATATAGTTGCACTGTAAGGTCGCTTCTTGGCTGGACACCCTGTACTGCTCTGAGGAAGCAGCAACATGTCATCCGCAAAACGCAAGGCTGCCAAGGCACGGGCTGTGTACACTGTTTGTACTGCATGTGGGGCTGATCTACCGGCAGGCTCCAATGATCCACATTGTGTGCAATGTTCAGTCCCAGTGGCACTTCGTCAGCCAGAGCCTATGGTGGTGGTAGCCCAGGCAGAGACGCCTGTGAACCCTGCCCCGGTGACGGGGACAGACTTTGCAGTGTTTGCTGATAAAATGTCTGAGGCTATGACAAAAATCCTGGAGACCTTGCAGGCCAGGCCAGTTCCCCAGACCATGGACACGGCTGTGGCTATGCTATCTGGTCCCCCTCAGTTGGAACTAGTCCGTACTTCAAGGGGGTCTCAAGCATCACAAGCTGAAGTCTCTGACTCAGATGACAGTCCCAGGCAGCCTAAGCGAGCTCGCTGGGAAAGACCCTCGACGTCATCACACTGCTCAGGGTCTCAGCGAGAAGAATCTCTCTGTGATGAGACTGAGGACGGTGACCAGGATTCTAATCCTGAGGGCCCTCTCAATCTGGATGCCCCTGATGGTGACGCCATGGTTAATGACCTTATATCGGCAATTAATAGGCTGTTGGATATTTCTCCCCCAGCCCCTTCTGCAGAGGAGGCAGCTGCACAGCAGGAGAAGTTCCATTTCCTGTATCCCAAGCGTAAATTAAGTGCTTTTTTAGACCACTCTGACTTCAGAGAATCAATCCAGAAGCACGACGCTCATCCAGACAAGCGTTTCTCTAAGCGTTCTAAGGATACCCGTTATCCTTTTCCCGCTGAAGTGGCCAAACGCTGGACCCAGTGCCCAAAGGTGGATCCCCCAATTTCCAAGCTTGCGGCTAGATCCATAGTCGCAGTAGAGGATGGGGCTTCACTTAAAGATGCCAACGACAGACAGATGGACCTTTGGTTGAAATCTGTCTATGAAGCTATCGGCGCGTCCTTTGCTCCGGCATTCGCGGCCGTGTGGGCACTACAAGCTATTTCAGCTGGTTTAGCACAGGTGGATGCTATCATGCATCCAGCAGTGCCGCAGGTGGCGTCCCTAACCTCGCAAATGTCTGCGTTTGCGACCTATGCTATCAATGCTGTCCTAGAATCTACGAGCCGTACCTCTATGGCGGCCGCCAATTCTGTGGTTTTGCGCAGAGCCTTATGGTTAAAGGACTGGAAAGCAGATGCTGGTTCTAAAAAATGCTTAACCAGCTTGCCATTATCTAGGGACAGACTGTTTGGTGAGCCATTGGCGGAAATCATAAAACAGTCCAAGGGTAAGGACTCTTCCTTGCCACAGCCCAGAGCAAGTAAACCTCAACAGAAAAAGTGGCAGTCGAGGTTTCGGTCCTTTCGAGGCTCGGGCAAGCCCCAATTCTCCTCGTCCAAAGGGACTCAGAAAGGACAAGGGAGCTCAGATTCCTGGCGGGCTCACTCACGCCCCAGGAAAGCAAATGGAGGAACCGCTTCCAAGGCGGCTACCTCATGACTTTCGGCCTCCTCCCTCCGCATCCTCGGTCGGTGGCAGGCTCTCCCGCTTTTGCGACATTTGGCTGTCACAGGTCAAAGACCGGTGGGTAACAGACATTTTGTCTCGCGGGTACAGAATTGAGTTCAGTTCTCGGCCTCCACTTCGGTTCTTCAGAACCTCCCCACACCCCAACCGAGCAGATGCCCTGCTGCAGGCGGTGGACTCTCTAAGAGCAGAAGGAGTCGTGATCCCTGTCCCCCATCAAGTGATCCACCGCCAGGTCCTGCAAGCTTCGTACGTGCCCCGGGGAGACTGCACACAGCCAAAGCGGCGGTACCGGGACAGGAGCTGGGAGCGGGCATGGCACCGGGACCCTGCAGACAGGTGAGTATATATGACATTTTTTTTTTCTACTGTTCACTTTTGTTTTCGCCGCTGCCTCCACCTCCCGCCCAGACATGGCGCCGCACGGAGCTGACATGGCACCGGGCGGGTTGTGGACGCAGCGGTGATGGTACCGGGAGGATTCATGCTTCTGTGTTTACCAACAGAAGGAATCCTCTTCCTCTACACGTCACTTTACTGCCCACCCCTTGCGTTTATAGCTGCGTTTTAGTCATAGAAACGCAGCTATATGCGTTTTTCATTGCGTTGTTGAACATCTCATTGAACTCAATGGGTGAAAAACGCAGTGAAAAACGCAGAAATAATTGACATGCTGCATTTTTGTGGTCACCACAAAAACGCAGCTACAAAAAAACGCTGTGTGCGGACAGCATTTCTGAAAACCCATAGACATTGCTGGGGAAGCAATGTCACTGCGTTTTCAGCACAAAAACGCGGTAAAAATCGCCGCTAAAAACGCAGCAAAAACGCCTAGTGCGCACAAGGCCTAAACAACCCATCCCGCTCAAAGCCTGGATAAAGGCAGTCTGTAGGCAGGAACAATGTATGAGTGAGAACATGTCCCTATAAAAATGATAAGGCCAAATGAAGAGCTATACACATAGAATGTATCCTATGGTTAATAAAATACACCGCCCGGATGTTTCTGTATTTGCCCAGCATTATTCATGAGTAAGATCTAACTGCTCTACTGGCTACTGTCTCTCCCCTGATGAGTGTAACAAATTGTGTCGGGAGGTCCAGGAGCTTTGATGACTGAAGTCAAAGGGTTGCCACCAAGGAGAGTATGGTGTGGTAATAATATTTGAACTCCCCCTCTACTTTATGGTGACCTTTTTCTCTTACTGCTTATTGTGCATATCATCCCTATGGTTGTTATTGTCCTCTCTGTTGGGAGTTTCTATGGGATTTGGTTGTGATAAAGATACGACTGTTACCCCCCTCCTATATCCTAGATGGACATTTTAAATATTTAATTAGATTTTTTTCCCTTTGGTTTTTTCTCTTTGGGACACTGCCTGTTTCATTACAGCTTATTTGTTTGTCTGTCAGTGTGCTTATTATTCATTAATAAAAGTTATATTTTACTTTGTTTTTGGCACCCACATATTAGTATTGCCCTGCTATTTGTATCATACATTTTGGGTAATCTTAGACCATATTGATTATTTTTGTATTTTTCTCCTTGCCTCGTGATTTTCGAGTCTCCTCCCCGCATATTTGTTGACTGATTTTCAGCCTCTATTCATGCGATGTTTGCTTCCCAATCACAGTAATACCACAGCCATCTTTGCTACTGGTGTGACGCCCTGGCAAAACCAGGTAGTCACAGGGTTAATCCTCCTTGGTAACCTGATCCCACTGGTATAGCAAGGCAACCGCACCCTTCCCCCCAGTGTACTGATAAGAACAGAAGGGGAGGAGTTTTAGGGAGTGAGATGTAGTAGGGAGAGGAGAGCAGTCGGGAGTTGTAGCTCTCGGGATGCTGCTAAAAGAGAGGTGAAGACCCCGATAGTAAAGCGTGCTCCAGGAGTGCCGGGACAGGCTGTGCGTGAGGAAGGGACCTGAGGTGATCGGGACAGGGTAGTGGCCCGCCGATACCGAGAGAGGGCCCGGATCACCGTCGGGGAGTGGGCTCCCCGTTCCCGGCCGAGGAGGAGAACAGAGAAGGAGAGGGAGGACCTTGCTGTACTGCAGGTGGGATCCGAATAACACCCGCCGAGGACCTACGTTCACCGGCAGTTCCTGGATAAATACAAACTCTGTGTGTGTTATTCTCAAGGTGACAGTGAGTACCGCCCACCATCCCCCAGTCCAACCTGCGCCATCACTCCCGGCACTATCTCACCAGACCTCGGGGCACCCATCCCCACCCTCGTGGGCGAGGAGCGCTGCTCGAGCCCCGGGTCCGGCTCCTCTCGAGCCACCAAAGAGAAGGTACCGGACCCGAGCGTGATCCCCCCGAGCAGCCCCCGGGACGGAGGACTGGCCCCCGCCCGCGACTCTGGCATTATGGGAGGCGCAGTGGAAAAAATGACTTGTAGTCATTAAAGCAGTAGAATTATGCTTAGCGAGTTTATCCATTGCTGTCACACTACTTCTGGTCCGATCATTAAAGTTCATGAATATGCACTGTTTCCCCCGCCCACTCTCTGTAACAGTGTTGGTGATTTGTTGCAGTCCTGCTACCCCCACCCACTCTCTGTGCCAGCGTCTGTGATTGGTTGCCATCACACTATCTGTCTGGGTCCCTAACGTGGACTAAAAATAAGTAAATAATTGTAAAAAAATGATGTATGGTTCCTCATATTTTCATACACGGCACAAATAAAGCAGATGGCTACATGCTGCAGCACCCAGCTGTGTGCGTTATCTTGGCAGTATATGATAATATGAGGAACACCATGCGTTTTTGAATTATTTAAATAAATAAATTGAAAAAATCGTTGTGACATTTCCCCCAATTTTGGTACCCAGCCAAGATAATATAGTTGTATATTATGTAATATATGTAAATATTGATTTCTTTATTTCTCACTTCACAGCGACTATACATGATAAAGGCCGTTGGGCCGAAACGTCCACCATCTTTTGTCGCCATCAAATAAATAATCACTTTTTTGCAAAGAAAAAAACTTTTTGTCTTCATTTTATCAACAAGAGAGTGCAGTGTCTATTATATAATACGTTCTGGGACTATTGACCCCACACTAGCACCTCTAATGAAACCATACTCTAGCTGAGTGCACACCAATACCCTATAACTCTGACAGCCAAGATAAAGTGGCTAGTATTCTCAGGCAGGAGAATTCCATGGTTATTGGGCCCCCTCAGGATAAAAATAGCAGCCCGCAACCGCCCAAGAATTGGTGTGTCCATTAGAGTAATTTGTGGGCTATAGTAACATTTTTTGCGAAAAAGTTAGATTCATTTTTTCCTTCCATATTGCTTTTTTTTATTTTCCTGTGAAGCATGTAAAAGGTTATAAACTGGTGGAAACGGGCTTGAGTGGTGAACGAGCTAAAATAGTCTCTTTCTATGAGGCCTGCAGTATCAAATTGGATTCCTGATGAAGCCACAAAACCGGGAATCAGAGACTCCTAATTGCCAGGGTGTGAGGACCATTGGGGATCACTATCTGTCGGCATTCCTCATCGGAAGTCTGGGGGCGTCTAGGTGGGGGTTCATTCTCACTAGAGGAGTTAGAAGAGGAGGTGGAAACACAGAGGAATATTGAATCCTCTCCCTCACTCTGTCAGATGCATGCGTGTGCCTCAGCTGAATACACTGTTTGGGATGAATGGCACTTTTTTTTTCATGGCTTCTTTGTGTGTTTGTAGCGTTTTCACGTGTGTTGTGTAACCAAATTTTATTCAGATGTGTTTATAAAGTAAACGAAAAATAAAAGAAGAAAAAAATTAGAAGAAAGGAAGAGAACTGAAAAATATATAAGAACATTAAAGTGTATAATGCTGTAATTGAATGTTAATAAAGACCGTTATTGAACTCCTGCAACTGACCTGCTGTAACAGTATATCTATAGAGCAGTAGGAAAATATCGGTAATAAAATAATGCCTACAATAATTGTCCAGTACATTTCTAAACTAAATTAAAATGTAAAAATGACTAACCATGGTAGGAAAAACGTGTTATAATTGCTCTAGAAACCTACACAAATTATAGGGAAGAAGACAGACTTCAGTAAAAGCAGTTACTGAGCGCCCACAACTTACAAAAAGGGGAGGTTTACGCCATTGTTTTCTCCACATTCGAGAAAACCAGTCCAATGAGTATGAACAGGGTTGCATCAGTTTTTCCTCAGAGTTGGAGAGGAAAAAAATCTCCATGTTTTACATTCTGCCAGACCGCGAAAATCGGTCAGATGTCATCAAAATGCAGTTCTGATTATTGCCACGGACACACAGACTTAGGCCTGTTTCACACGTCAGTGAAAATCACGGATGTTTTTCACTGACATGTAAAAAACGCATATGTCCCTCCATGTTCGGTGTTCGGTGATGCATTCAACGTGGGTTGTCCGTGTGCAATCCGTGATCCGTGCTCCGTCATCCGTGATTGCACATGGAGATATACTCACCTGTCCTGTTGCTGCTGTCCATGGTGCTGAAGTCTCCAGCTCTGTAGCATCTGCCTGCCACTGTCTCTAGTTTCTGCAGCTTCTTCTGGGTCCGTCTCTGGCTGCATAAATGAATATGCATACCATAATGAGACAGCCAGGAAAAAGCTGAAAGCACAGGCTGAACACAGCGTCGCTGGAGAAGGTGAGTTGAAAATGTTTTTTATTTTCAATGTCCATGTTTTTCTGGTACGTGTTTCACAGATCATACCACTGTGTGGTCCGTGGAACATCAGTGATGCCAGAAAAACGGACATGTCTCCTTGCGGCAATCACAGACATGCGTGTACACCGCACGGAGACACGGTCAGTGAGAAATCACTGATGTGTGCGCAGACTAATTGATTATAATGGGTCTGCGTATGCCCATATTTCTGGTACGTATAAACACTAGCACATACGTACCAGAATCACTGATGTCTGAAATAGGCCTTACATTGCCTATTTTGATCCCACACTTGGATCAAAATCTGACATGTCACCGATTTTTTTTTTTTTTTTTTTTCCATGCTGACCACTCGTTATGAGGAAAAAAAATCAGACATGTGCATAGCCCCATAGAACATCAAAAATACGAGTGCTGTATGTGAAAGCAGTTCTGTGAAAGTTTTTTTATTGTAGTTGATAAGTTTTACATGCATGTAGTAATGTGTTGTGTTTTTCTTTTTTTTTTAATCTGCAGTGAGGTGTTTCCTTCGGATTCTTCTACATCTGGTATGATTACATCTGTGACTTTATATTTTATTCACAATTTGTTTTATAGATTTTGGAAAAGGTACATGTAAAAATGTTCTAACATTAACAATAAAATCATAAAAGAGCATGGATCAGGGATGAGCAATTATTTTTCCAAAGGGCCTATATGAGAGACTAGCATTGCGTTAAATTTGCAGACCACCACAGGTATGGTTTTAGCATATAAAGATCTCTAAATTATGGATAAAAAAAAATATTAAAAAATAATTCTAACGCAAACAGTCCCATTCTCACACCACATAAAAATACCCAATTAAAGGGCCAAAGCTCTCATTGAGCCCAATTGGAGTCCTTGTGTCCAATCTATAAATTCAGTGACTCAAGTTGCGCAAGGGCCTTAAATAGGTTACCACCTCTAACCTCTGATCTATGGCCTTTATAATTAATTTGCTTGAGTCAGATTTATGGTACAATTGGAAATGTTTTGGTAGGGTTTTTAGGTGTTCCATCTCATGCAGAGTCTTTGTTTTCTCAATGTCCCTGATGTGCTCACGGACTCCCACCTGTAAATCCCTTGTGGTCATCCCTATGTAGACTTTCTGGCATGGACACTGGGAGTAATATATCACGCCCTTAGAAGCACAAGTATGTTGGTGATTTTTTTGTAAGTTTGTGTTCCTTCTGATTTTTTTTAAAGGTAACCTGTCACCAGATTTGGACACTACCACTGAGTCCTTTTTTGCAGCATTCCACAATACTGTATATAAGAGCCCAGAGAGTGCTGTATAATGTAAAAAATATTTTTTTAATAACTGGAGGGGGGGGGGGGGCGGTCTGGTCTGATGGGTGTCGCTGCTGTCCAAGCCCGGCACTTCCTTTCTCCGGTCCGACGCCTGCTCTCTGCTGCGATCTCTGTCCTTCTTCCAAGCCCAGTTTTGATGACGCGTCTACATCATCCAAAAAAGACGACATTGCGGTCCTGCCCAGGCGCACTTTGATCTGCCCTACTGAGGCAGATCAAAGTACTGTAATACGTAGGTGTGAGGGAAGGTTAATGACTGCTGTTATTAACCCCTTATTGCCCCAATTGCTACTGCACCAGGGCATTCGGAAAGAGTTGGGTAAAGTGTCGGGATTGTCACATCTAATGGATGTGACAGTCCTGGATGGCTGCGGACTTCTTTTTTTAGGCTTGCGGGGGGGCACAATAACCATGGACCGACCCATCCTGAGAATACCAGCTCCAAGCTGTCGGTTAATCATGACTGGGTATCAAAATGGGCGGGGAAAGGACCGCAGAACATTTTTTTTAAAAAATATTTATTTAAATATTTTTTATTTTTAAAAGCGCATGCGGTTCCTTTAATTTTGATACACAGCCAAGATAACGTGCAAAGTTGGGGACTGCAGCCTGCAGCTGTATGCCTTGTCCTTGTTGGGACGACCCTACGCCATTTTTTTAAATTTATTTTTACACCAATCTAGATGTAGACAGCATGTGCATCTAGATTGAAAGCTGTCTTTTAAGGGTGCTTTACATGCTGCGACATCGCTAGCGATCTCGTTAGCGATGTAACACACCAGATCGCACATACGATCTGCTGAGATCGCACATAGGTCATTTTTGTAGCGCCGGTCACATGTGCGATCTCGGCAGATCGTATGTGATCTGGCGTGTTACATCGCTAACGAGATCGCTAGCGATGTCGCAGCGTGTAAAGCACCCTTTACAGTATGAGTCCGTCCATCACTAATCCATAGACAAACAAAAAGTGCATAGTGTTCATATTGTTGTGTAAACAGAAATATGATATGTAAAATTAAACATGACATGCCATAAGGCAAGCAAAATCAAGAAATTCAAAAAACTAAATTATTGAGTAAATGTATTAAATATTAGTTGTATCCTAACTATAATTAAATTGTTGTACAATGTTGTTCTCCACTTTTCTTAGATAATCTTTTTTCTTATTTTCTCATAGGCACTTCATTCAGGGAAAAGACCCAATCAAAGTCAACATCTAAGTCACTGAGCGGGTCGCGTGAAGTACCTCAAAATTTGCAGACCACCTCAGGTATGGTTTTAGCATATACAGATCTCTAAATTATGGATAAAAAAACTATTAAAAATAATTTTAACACAAACAGTCCCATTCTCACACTACATAAAAATACCCAATTAAAGAAAGCAGCCAAAGCTCTCATTGAGCCCAATAGGAGTCCTTGTGTCCAATCTATAAATCCAGTGACTCAAGTTGCGCAAGGGCCTTAAATAGGTTACCACCTCTAACCTCTGATCTATGGCCTTTATAATTAATTTGCTTGAGTCAGATTTATGGTACAATTGGAAATGTTTTGGTAGGGTTTTTAGGTGTTCCATCTCATGCAGAGTCTTTGTTTTCTCAATGTCCCTGATGTGCTCATGGACTCCCACCTTTAACCCCCTAACCCCTGGATGTTTTTTCTGTGTTTGTTTTTTGATTCCCTTCTTTCAAAAGCTGTAACTTATTTTTCTGCCAATTTTGCCATGTGAGAGCTTTTTTTTTGCGGGACGTATTGATCTTTTAAATAAAACCATGAGTTTTACCATATATTATACTGGAAAACTGCAAAAAATTTCCAAGTACTGAAAAGTTGCAAAAAAGTGCGATTGTACAACTGTTTGTGGGGTACGTTATTCACCATGTTCATTGTATGGTAGAACTGATGTGTGGGTGTGATGCTTCAGGTCAGTACGAGTTCGTAGATACCAAACATGAATAGGTTTACTTTAATCTAAGTGATTAAAATATTTTAAAGTTTGTCCCAAAAAAAGTGGTCCACTTTTTGCGCTATTTTCTGTGATTCGTAGTGTTCTCATTATTCGGAATATGGGCACTTTGATGGCTTATTTCTTGCGCCTCGTGCTGATGTTTTTAACGGTAGCATTTTTGCGCAGATGCTACGATTTTGACCCCCTTTCATTGCATTTTGCTGAAAATTTGCGACAACCAAAAAAACTTGTTTGGCCTTTTGAAGGGTTTTTTTTTGCCGCTACGCCGTTTACCTATCAGATTAATTGATTTTATATTTTGATAGATTGGGGATTTATGAACTCGGCGATTCCAAATAAGTGTATATTTTTTATTTTTTTAACCCTTTGATTTTCAGTGGGGCAAATGGGGAGTGATTTATACTTTTAATTGTTTTTTTTAGGTTTTTAATTTTTTTTTTTATTTTTTAAAACTTATTTTTTAACTTTTTTTTTTTTAATTGACCCCCTAGTGGACTATAAGGATTAGCCGTCTGATCGCTTTTTCATTTCTGCTGGTCAGAAATGTAGAGTTTCTGGCACAGATAATGGGCGTAATAAATCACACCCTTAGAAGCACAAGTATGTTGGTGATTTATTTTGTAAGTTTGTGTTCCTCCGATTTTTTTAATGGGAACCTGTCACCAGATTTAGGGACTATAAGCTGAGGCCAATACCACTGAGTTCTTTTATACAACATTCTTGAATACTGTATATAAGAGCCAAGGCCGCTCTGTATAATGCAAAAAACACTTTTATAATACTCACCTAGGGGGCAGTCTGGTCTGATTGGTGTTTATGCTCTCCAGTGCGGCGCCTTCTCTTTCCCGTCCGAAACCTCCTCTCTGCTGCGATATTCAACCTCCTTCTTCCCAGTCCAGTGTGGATGATGCATCTACATCATCCACACAAGCCGACATTGTGGTCCTGCGCAGGCGCACTTTGATCTGCCCTGCTGAGGGCAGATCAAAGTACTGTAATGCACAGGCGCGAGGAAAGGTTAATGACTGCGGTTATTCACCCCTTATTACCCCTTATTACCCCAATTGCCACTGCACCAGGGCAATCGGAAACAGTTGAGTAAAATGCCGGCATTGTCACATCTAATGGATGTGACAGTCCTGGGTGGCTGCAGGCTGCTATTTTTAGGCTGGGGGGGGCACAATAACCATGGGCCAACCCATCCTGAGAATACCAGCTCTCAGCTGTCCGCTTATCATGACTGGGTATCAAAATGGGGGGGAGGAAAAACCGCAGACTATTTTTTAAAAATTATTTTTTTAAATATTTTTTATTTTTAAAAGCTGCATGCGGTTCCTTTTATTTTGATACACAGCCAACATAACGTGCAAAATTGGGGGCTGCAGCCTGCAGCTGTAAGCTTTGTCCTGGCTGGCTATCATAATATGGGACGACCCAACTCCAATTTTTTAAATTTATTTGTTTTTACACCAATCTAGATGCAGACAGTGTGTGTGATTGAGAGCAGTCAGTCACGCTGTCAAACATAGATGGGGGCTCTGTCTGACTGCAACCAATCACAGACGTGAAGACGGCTGGTGGGTGGGGGCAGCAGTACATATGGATTAGCGATAATGAGCGACCCCAGAAGCAGTTACAGCCGCGTGGGAGACTCGGTAAGTATAACGCGCCCTCTTTTTCCTTACTTTCTTTAATTTTTCTTTCTTTTTTTAATTTCCCAAGTTTCCAGATCATTATCCGGCATTCCCTGAGAATTTCAGGCCCGGGTCCGGCACTCGGGTATTTTTGAAACCGCATGGATCCAGACTTTTATAGTCTGGGTCCGTCCATCAGTAGTCAATAGGCAAACAAAAAGTGCATAGTGCTCATGTTGTTGTGTAAACAGAAATATGATATGCAAAATTAAAAATGACATGCCATAAGGCAAGAAAAATCAAGAAATGCAAAAAACTAAATTATTGAGTAAATGTATTAAAAATTAGTTGTATCCTAACTATAATTAAATTGTTGTACAATGTTTTTCTCCACTTTTCTTAGATAATATATTTTCTTATTTTTTTAAGTTCCTTTGGGAGACCCAGACCTTGGGTGTATAGCTCCTGCCTCCGGAGGACACACAAAGTACTACACCTAAAAGGTGTAGCTCCTCCCTCTGAGCCTATACACCCCCTGGTGAACCAGTCACAACCAGTTTTTCGCTTTGTGTTCAGGAGGCATACATCCACACATGCGTTCTCATATGATTTTTTCCTTTTTTTCCTTTTTTTGGAAGAAGATTGAAGAAATGCGGGTCCGCGTCTGGACTCCCGGCATGTCCCTTCTCACCCCACTGTGTCGGTGGTTTTGTAAGGTTGATTTCCAAGGCTGGAGCCTTACATGCCGTGCTCCTTCACCATCCCTCCTGGGCTCTGGATTGAAGTGTGAGCCAGCACGGTCTCCATGCCTGGCAGGAGACCGGTCTCCGGCCACAGCCCCTTGAGGACCCTGCTGGACCGGAGCACTCACCCCCAGGGACCTGGCCCTGCGTCTCAGCAGCTAAGTACCTTGAGACGTTCATATGTTGGGGGTCCCTGTCATTTATTGTGGGGGGAGAGTGTGTTTACTGTGTTTTTTAGCATTTCCGGCCGGTCCTCTAGCTTTTCGCTCGAGAACCGCGCCGATGGTGCCTGCGCGTCGGCCTCGCTGCTTAAATTTAGGCCCCGGCTTCGCCGGAGGCCTAGTTTCTGTTACCTGCCCTCGCATGTCACTCATGCTGAGGGACAGGCATGGCCCCTCCCGGTGGCCGTCCTGCACAGGGGAGGGACCCTCCTCACTGCTTGTGTGCGACTACCCCTCTGCAGGCCTCTATGGCCCTCCAGATTCCGCCCTTCCAACAGGGACGCCCCCCGACCCGCCCCCTCTCTTCTCTCCGGTGGCCATTTTCTTGGGCAGGTTTCACTCTGTTCTGGCCCGTCCTGCACTCTCATCCCTGCTGAGGTGCTGTGCATTGGGGGGTCCGGGCTTCGGGATCTGGAGGGCACACAACACCGCTTCCAGCGGTCTGGTAAGCCACAGCCGGTCTCCGGTTGTGGACCTCTGCTATATTCTCCCTGGGATTCATTCCCTTTATAGAAGCTGTTTCTCCCCACTCAGGCAGCATGTCTCACACAAGGAGCAAGGCTCCAAAGCTTTATGCTGTATGTGCTGCATGTAAGCTTCCGCTGCCTGAAGCGAGCACCTATCCACATTGTGAGGTCTGCTCTAACTTGGAGGTGCCACGGCCTGGGGTCTCGGCCCCAGTGGTCTCTCAGGCTGCTCCTGCACATGTGGCTGAACCCCCGGCCTGGGTAGAGTCCTTTTCTAGGTCTATCTCCCAGTCATTTGCTGAGTCCATGGGACTTCTGTCCAGGACTTTGATGAATATGCATCAGCCCCCTTCACAGGGTGCCTCTAATGCTCTTGCTAAGGGGCCTTTAGGACTGGAGCTCACAGAGGATTCATCATCAGGGCACGGACCCCGTCAGTCTAAGAGGCTCCGCAGGGTTCCCTCTCCCTCCTCATCCCGTGGCTCTGATTCAAGGGCTGAGGACTCGCAGGATGAGGAGGATGCCTATACAGGGGGCTCGGAGGCTAACTCCATGTGCCCCATTGCTCCTTCCGAGGGTGACTCAGAATTTAGTGACTTGATTGCTTCCATTAATTCTGTACTGGATCTCAATCCGCCAGTATCAGAGGAGCAACCCTCTCTGGCAGAAAAGCACCAGTTTACCTCGCCTAAGAGAGTAAAGAGTGTGTTCTTTAACCACTCCAGTTTTCAGGCCGCTGTGACCAAACCCAGGGCCTGTCCTGACAAACGCTTCCCAAAGCGTGGTTCTGATGACCGTTTTCCCTTTCCACCTGAGGTGGTCAAGGAGTGGGCTCACTCCCCAAAGGTAGACCCTCCGGTGTCTAGGCTCTCAGCCCGGACCGGTGTGTCGGTGGCTGATGGCACTTCCCTTAAGGATGCCACTGACCGTCAGATTGACCTTCTGGCCAAATCCGTGTATGAAGCGGTGGGGGCCGCGTTTTCTCCAACTTTTGCAGCAGTGTGGGCCCTCAAAGCCATCTCTGCTAGTCTGGAGGAGATGCATTCCCTCACCAGGGAATTTATGCCCGAGATGGTTGCCTTAACTTCTCAAGCTTCAGCTTTTTCTTCTCATGCCATGTCTGCCATGCTGGAGGCTTCTCACCGCGCTGCGGTGGCTTCGGCTAATTCCTTCGTTATCCGCAGGACCTTGAGGCTTCGAGAGTGGAAGGCAGATGCTTCTTCAAAGAAGTACCTTGCTGGGCTCCCTTTTGCTGGTTCCCGGCTGTTCGGTGAACAGCTGGATGAAATTATTAAAGAGGCTACTGGCGGGAAGAGTACTTCCATGCCACAAACCAAGACCAGGAAACCTGCCAAGGGTAGGATTCAGTCGAGGTTTCGCTCCTTTCGTTCCTCCAACTGGTCGTCCTCTAAGCCCTCCGCCTCGTCCGCTAACTCAGCCAAGGACCAGAAATCCAACTGGCGCTCCAGAGCGCGTCTGCAGAAGACCGCAGGAGGTCCTGCCACTAAGGCAGCCTCCTCGTGACTCTCTGTCCGATCCAGCCACGTCCTTAGTCGGTGGCAGGCTCTCCCACTTTGGCGACGCTTGGTTTCAACAAGTCTCCGATCAGTGGGTGAGAGATATCATCTCTCACGGCTACAGGATAGAATTTTCTTCCAGCCCGCCAAACATATTTTTTTTCTCAACTCCCCCTGCTCCAGGGCCGCGCCTTTTCACAGGCCGTGGCAGCCTTGCAGGCCAACGGAGTAATTGTACCAGTTCCCGCCCGGGAACGGTTCAGAGGTTTCTACTCAAACCTCTTCCTAGTTCCCAAAAAGAACGGTACCTTCAGGCCCATCCTGGATCTCAAGCTTCTCAACAAGCATGTTCGGGTGCAGCACTTCGCATGGAGTCCCTGCGATCAGTCATTGCCTCAATGACCCAAGGGGATTTCCTGGCGTCCATCGACATCAGAGATGCCTATCTGCATGTGCCCATTGCGGTTTCACACCAGCGTTGGCTACGCTTTGCAATAGGAGACGATCATTTCCAATTCGTGGCTCTCCCCTTCGGGTTAGCCACGGCCCCTCGGGTTTTCACCAAGGTCATGGCAGCTGTGATTGCGGTTCTGCACCTTCAGGGGTTGGCAGTGCTCCCCTACCTGGACGACCTTCTAGTCAAAGCGCCATCCAGCGCAGACTGTCAGCGGAGTGTCTCGCTCACTCTCAGCACTCTAGCCCAATTCGGGTGGCTTGTCAATCTTCCCAAATCCACTCTGACTCCGACCCAGAGTCTCACGTACCTAGGGATGCAGTTCGAGACTCTGCCGGCACTTGTGAAGTTGCCCTTAGACAAACAGCTGTCACTCCAGTTGGCGGTGCGCTCTCTCCTGAGGCCCCGCCGTTATACCCTCAGGCGTCTGATGCAGGTGCTGGGTCAAATGGTGGCGTCCATGGAGGCTGTTCCCTTTGCCCAGTTCCATCTGCGCCCCCTGCAGCTGGACATTCTCCGCTGTTGGGACAAGCGGCCTTCCTCCTTACACAAGTCAGTGGCTCTGTCGCCACGGACCAAGAGCTCTCTTCAGTGGTGGCTTCGGCCCCTCTCCCTGTCCCAAGGGCGCTCCTTCCTGGCCCCGTCCTGGGTGATTCTCACCACGGATTCCAGTCTATCCGGCTGGGGAGCGGTATGTCTCCACCACAGAGCACAGGGCACTTGGACTCCGTCCGAGTCAGCCCTTTTAATCAATGTGCTGGAAATCAGAGCCATACTTCTAGCTGTCCTAGCATTTCACCATCTGCTGGCGGGCATGCACATTCGAGTCCAGTCAGACAACGCGACAGCGGTTGCCTACATCAACCATCAAGGCGGGACACGCAGCCGCCTGGCAATGATGGAGGTACAACGCATTCTTCAATGGGCGGAGGACTCCAGGTCCACCATATCCGCAGTCCACATCCCAGGCGTGGACAACTGGGAGGCAGATTATCTCAGCCGTCAAAGTGTGGACGGTGGCGAGTGGTCCCTGCACCCGGCAGTATTTCAGTCGATCTGCCGCAAATGGGGCACTCCGGACGTGGACCTAATGGCATCCCGTCACAGCAACAAAGTTCCTGTCTACGTGGCTCGTTCCCACGATCCTCAGGCCTTCGCTGCGGACGCTCTGGTTCAGGACTGGTCCCAGTTTCGTCTGTCCTACGTGTTTCCCCCTCTAGCCCTCCTGCCCAGAGTCCTGCGCAAGATCAGAATGGAGGGTCGTCGAGTCATCTTCATTGCACCGGACTGGCCCAGGCGAGCTTGGTATCCGGACCTGCTCCATCTGTCCGTAGAGATGTTGTGGCCTCTCCCGGACCGCCAAGACCTACTCTCGCAAGGTCCGTTCTTCCCCCCGAATTCTGCGGCCCTCAAATTGATGGCGTGGCTCTTGAGTCCTGGATTTTGACGGCTTCTGGTATTCCCCCTGAAGTCATCTCCACTATGACTCGGGCCCGTAAGTCTTCGTCCGCTAAGATCTATCACAGGACTTGGAAAATTTTCCTGTCCTGGTGTCGCTCTACCGGCCATTCTCCTTGGCCATTCTCCTTGCCGACCCTTCTGTCTTTTCTACAGTCCAGTCTGCAGCTAGGTCTGTCCCTCAACTCTCTCAAGGAACAGGTTTCGGCCCTGTCAGTCCTGTTCCAGCGGCGTCTCGCTCGGCTGGCTCAGGTTCGCACCTTCATGCAGGGCGCGTCTCACATCATCCCGCCTTACCGGCGGCCCTTGGACCCCTGGGACCTTAACTTGGTTCTCACGGTCTTGCAGAAACCCCCCTTTGAGCCCCTTAGGGAGGTTTCTTTGTATCGTCTCTCACAGAAAGTGGCCTTTCTGGTTGCTATAACTTCTCTCAGGAGAGTTTCTGATTTGGCTGCGCTCTCCTCGGAGTCACCCTTTTTAGTCTTTCATCAAGACAAGGTGGTTCTCCGTCCGACTCCGGACTTTCTTCCTAAGGTGGTTTCTCCCTTCCACCTTAACCAGGACATTACCTTACCTTCCTTCTGTCCGGCCCCTGTTCATCGCTTTGAAAAAGCTCTACATACTCTAGATCTGGTGCGTGCTCTCCGGATCTATGTGTCTCGCACCGCTGCGCTTAGGCGGTGTACCTCTCTTTTTGTGCTAACCACAGGTCGGCGCAAGGGCCTCCCTGCTTCTAAGCTGACCTTAGCCCGTTAGATTAGGTCGACCATTTTGGATGCCTACCAAAGTTCGCAGGCTCCTCCCCCGCCGGGGATCAAAGCGCACTCGACCAGGGCTGTCGGTGCCTCTTGTGCTTTTCGGCACCAGGCTACGGCTCAGCAAGTCTGTCAGGCTGCCACTTGGGCTAGCCTGCATACCTTCTCGAAGCACTACCAAGTGCATGCTCATGCTTTGGCAGATGCGAGCTTGGGCAGACGCATCCTTCAGGCGGCGGTCGCCCATTTGTGAAGTTAGGTTTCTGCCTACTTCTTAGTTTTTTTGTTTATTTCCCACCCTGGGACTGCTTTGGAACGTCCCAAGGTCTGGGTCACCCAAAGGAACGTTAAAGAAAAAGAGAATTTTGTTTACTTACCGTAAATTCTTTTTCTTATAGTTCCGTCTTGGGAGACCCAGCACCCTCCCCGTTGCCTGTTGGCAATTTCCTTGTTCCGTGTGTTTTCACATGCTGTTGTCGTGAACAGAGTCTCCGGTTGTTCCGGCTCTTGCTCTGTTCTACTTGTGGGTGGCTATTCTCCTTCAGCTTTTGCACTAAACTGGTTATGACTGGTTCACCAGGGGGTGTATAGGCTCAGAGGGAGGAGCTACACCTTTTAGGTGTAGTACTTTGTGTGTCCTCCGGAGGCAGAAGCTATACACCCAAGGTCTGGGTCTCCCAAGACGGAACTTTAAGAAAAAGAATTTACGGTAAGTAAACAAAATTCTCTTTTTTCTCATAGGCACTTCATTCAGGGAAAAGACCCAATCAAAGTCAACATCTAAGTCACTGAGTGGATCGAGTGAAGTATCTCAAAATTTGCAGACCACCACAGGTATGGTTTTAGCATATAGAGATCTCTAAATTATGAATAAAAAAAACAATTAAAAATAATTTTAACACAAACAGTCCCATTCTCACACCACATAAAAATACCCAATTAAAGAAAGCAGCCAAAGCTCTCATTGAGCCCAATAGGAGTCCTTGTGTCTAATCTATAAATCCAATGACTCAAGCTGCGCAAGGGCCTTAAATAGGTTACCACCTCTAACCTCTGATCTATGGCCTATATAATTAATTTGCTTGAGTCAGATTTATGGTACAATTGGAAATGTTTTGGTAGAGTTTTTAGGTGTAATAAATCATGCCCTTAGAAGCACAATTATGTTGGTAATTTATTTTGTAAGTTTGTGTTCCTTCCAATTTTTTAATGGGAACCTGTCACCAGATTTGGGGACTATAAGCTGCGGCCAATACCACTTTATTCCAAAATACTGTATATAAGAGCCCGGGACGCTCTGTATAACGTAAAAAACACTTTTATAATACTCACCCAGGGGGCGGTCCGGTCCAATGGGTGTTGCTGCTCTCCAGTGTGGCGCCTCCTCTCTGATGTAATCTTCGGCCTCCTTCTTCCCAGTCCAGTGTGGATGATGCGTCTACGTGATCCATAGAGTTGAGCGCGGTTCGAGGTTCGCCAATTTCATGTTCAAGTGATTTTGGGGGTTGTTCTAGATCGAACTAGAACTCGAGCTTTTTGCTAAACGTTCGGCAGCTCGAGTTACGTCCGAGAACGGTTCGATCGCCATAAACGTGGCTTTTCACAGTAAGGCTATGTGCACATGTTGCTATCTGCATCCTGCATCTGTCTCCTGCGTCCCCAGCACAATCCCTCTCCCTTTCCTACTCACCGATCACGGACGTCTCGCTCCCCGGCTGTCACAAATCTGCGGTGTCTTTTGCTCTTTAGAAAATGGCTGCTGCTTCATTAGTTAATTAGTTATTCTGTGATTTCCCCACCCACCAGCGCCTATGATTGGTTGCAGTCAGACACGTCCCCAAGCTGAGTGACAGCTGTCTCACTGCAACCAATCACAGCCGCCGGTGGGCGGGTCTATATCGTGCAGTAAAATAAATAAATAAATAAATAAAAAAAAAATGCGGTCCCCCCATATTTGATACCAGCCAGGATAAAGCCGCACGGCTGGAGGCTGGTATTGTCAGGATGTAGAGCGCCACGGTATGGGGAGCCCTCCAGTCTAACAATATCACCCTGCAGCCGCCCAGAATTGCCGCATCCATTAGGTGTGACAGTCTTGCGGATAAGGCTGCACATCAAACTTAGATAATAGTATAATGCCTCAAGCATATGGACAAATATTGGAATATACAATGAAAAATGCTACTTGCTAATTTGAACATGTGAATAATGAATTGCATACCTGCCATGAATATTGGGAAAAAGGAGATATTTAGCAATCGCATTGATCAATGTAACTGAGCCCCAAGGCCTCGTCAAGGCATATCTCTATATTGGGGTCCCTAGCTCTGTGACCCTAACTGTGTGTCATCTCATTGCAATTAAAAACTGCTATGGGTGGAGAGGGGTAACTAAGAGGCATTATACTATTATCTAAGTTTGATGTGCAGCCTTATCCGTATATAGTATGCAATTTTTGGCTTGCACTCATAATATATATATTAGTGCTCACTTCAGTTATCCTATTCAGTTATATGTAGTTTTTTTCTGAATGTGAACACAGCTCCGCCCCTTTCGGCCATGTTTTTTCCATCTCCTATATAAGAAAGTCCTTAGTTACCCCTCTCCACCCATAGCAGTTTTTAATTGCAATGAGATGACACACAGTTAGGGTCACAGAGCTAGGGACCCCAATATAGAGATATGCCTTGACGAGGCCTTGGGGCTCAGTTACATTGATCAATGCGATTGCTAAATATCTCCTTTTTCCCAATATTCATGGCAGGTATGCAATTCATTATTCACATGTTCAAATTAGCAAGTAGCATTTTTCATTGTATATTCCAATATTTGTCCATATGCTTGAGGCATTATACTATTATCTAAGTTTGATGTGCAGCCTTATCCGTATATAGTATGCAATTTTTGGCTTGCACTCATAATATATATATTAGTGCTCACTTCAGTTATCCTATTCAGTTATATGTAGTTTTTTTCTGAATGTGAACACAGCTCCGCCCCTTTCGGCCATGTTTTTTCCATCTCCTATATAAGAAAGTCCTTAGTTACCCCTCTCCACCCATAGCAGTTTTTAATTGCAATGAGATGACACACAGTTAGGGTCACAGAGCTAGGGACCCCAATATAGAGATATGCCTTGACAAGGCCTTGGGGCTCAGTTACATTGATCAATGCGATTGCTAAATATCTCCTTTTTCCCAATATTCATGGCAGGTATGCAATTCATTATTCACATGTTCAAATTAGCAAGTAGCATTTTTCATTGTATATTCCAATATTTGTCCATATGCTTGAGGCATTATACTATTATCTAAGTTTGATGTGCAGCCTTATCCGTATATAGTATGCAATTTTTGGCTTGCACTCATAATATATATATTAGTGCTCACTTCAGTTATCCTATTCAGTTATATGTAGTTTTTTTCTGAATGTGAACACAGCTCCGCCCCTTTCGGCCATGTTTTTTCCATCTCCTATATAAGAAAGTCCTTAGTTACCCCTCTCCACCCATAGCAGTTTTTAATTGCAATGAGATGACACACAGTTAGGGTCACAGAGCTAGGGACCCCAATATAGAGATATGCCTTGACGAGGCCTTGGGGCTCAGTTACATTGATCAATGCGATTGCTAAATATCTCCTTTTTCCCAATATTCATGGCAGGTATGCAATTCATTATTCACATGTTCAAATTAGCAAGTAGCATTTTTCATTGTATATTCCAATATTTGTCCATATGCTTGAGGCATTATACTATTATCTAAGTTTGATGTGCAGCCTTATCCGTATATAGTATGCAATTTTTGGCTTGCACTCATAATATATATATTAGTGCTCACTTCAGTTATCCTATTCAGTTATATGTAGTTTTTTTCTGAATGTGAACACAGCTCCGCCCCTTTCGGCCATGTTTTTTCCATCTCCTATATAAGAAAGTCCTTAGTTACCCCTCTCCACCCATAGCAGTTTTTAATTGCAATGAGATGACACACAGTTAGGGTCACAGAGCTAGGGACCCCAATATAGAGATATGCCTTGACGAGGCCTTGGGGCTCAGTTACATTGATCAATGCGATTGCTAAATATCTCCTTTTTCCCAATATTCATGGCAGGTATGCAATTCATTATTCACATGTTCAAATTAGCAAGTAGCATTTTTCATTGTATATTCCAATATTTGTCCATATGCTTGAGGCATTATACTATTATCTAAGTTTGATGTGCAGCCTTATCCGTATATAGTATGCAATTTTTGGCTTGCACTCATAATATATATATTAGTGCTCACTTCAGTTATCCTATTCAGTTATATGTAGTTTTTTTCTGAATGTGAACACAGCTCCGCCCCTTTCGGCCATGTTTTTTCCATCTCCTATATAAGAAAGTCCTTAGTTACCCCTCTCCACCCATAGCAGTTTTTAATTGCAATGAGATGACACACAGTTAGGGTCACAGAGCTAGGGACCCCAATATAGAGATATGCCTTGACGAGGCCTTGGGGCTCAGTTACATTGATCAATGCGATTGCTAAATATCTCCTTTTTCCCAATATTCATGGCAGGTATGCATTTCATTATTCACATGTTCAAATTAGCAAGTAGCATTTTTCATTGTATATTCCAATATTTGTCCATATGCTTGAGGCATTATACTATTATCTAAGTTTGATGTGCAGCCTTATCCGTATATAGTATGCAATTTTTGGCTTGCACTCATAATATATATATTAGTGCTCACTTCAGTTATCCTATTCAGTTATATGTAGTTTTTTTCTGAATGTGAACACAGCTCCGCCCCTTTCGGCCATGTTTTTTCCATCTCCTATATAAGAAAGTCCTTAGTTACCCCTCTCCACCCATAGCAGTTTTTAATTGCAATGAGATGACACACAGTTAGGGTCACAGAGCTAGGGACCCCAATATAGAGATATGCCTTGACGAGGCCTTGGGGCTCAGTTACATTGATCAATGCGATTGCTAAATATCTCCTTTTTCCCAATATTCATGGCAGGTATGCAATTCATTATTCACATGTTCAAATTAGCAAGTAGCATTTTTCATTGTATATTCCAATATTTGTCCATATACTTGAGGCATTATACTATTATCTAAGTTTGATGTGCAGCCTTATCCGTATATAGTATGCAATTTTTGGCTTGCACTCATAACATATATATTAGTGCTCACTTCAGTTATCCTATTCAGTGACAGTCCTGCGGGACTCTTTCCGGCTCAACCCGAATTGCCCTGGTGCGGTGGCAATTGGGGTAATAATGAGTTTAATCATGGCAGGTGTCTCCCCGAGATACCTTTCATGATTATTTCAAATCTGTTTTATTATTAAGTTTATAAATCAAGCATACATCTTGAACATTTATAAAGATTATAAAACATAAACAGTGATCTCTCAGTTTCGGAATGACAAAAATAACATCACATTGTAGATTTCATTGGAACTCTATAAGCTATCCTTATGCTAACACTCCATGACAAACCATACACTAGAAATCAGAGTTCCAGCTAAACATGTCTTCCTGATAATTGACAAGACCACTCTCAGCATAAAACAATCCCCTTTTAAGTTATTGAATAAACATTTAAGAAAAAGTAGAAAACTAGAAAAAAAAAAAAAAAAAAGAACAGATATAAGCTTAGAAAAGAAGGAATCAAATAGAGTGAAAAAAGTAGGGTAAAGAGGGGGTGGGGGAAAAAAGTGTGTGGGGAGAGGGGAAGACAAGGTATGTCACCATTTCTCATCCCAAATAACCTGCCAGACTCACCGTGAACTCAGGAGACTCCATGAACGTAATCCACGGTCCCCACACTGTGATAAATTTTTCCGTGAGCCCATTAAGTTCAGCTGTGAGTTCCTCCATTCTCTGGAGGTTTGCCATCTCCTCTACCCAGTCAGCTAACGTGGGGCATCTAGTCTGTTTCCAGTATCTGGGAATAATTATACGGGCTGCCGCTAAACAAAATCGCAGCAGGTCCCTCTTTTGTGACTTGAATGAACCTGGGAGGATAGAGAGGAGGGCCACCTGGGGAGATCTCTCCACCTCACCCCCACTCATCTTTTTATACAGAGAAAACACTGAGTCCCAGAATGGTTGCAATTTAGCACAGCTCCACCATATATGTAACATAGACCCTTTTTCTGTACCACATCTCCAGCACATGTCGGACACTGAGGGAAAGATAGCATGCAATTTGGTCGGGTATTGGTACCACCTTGTGAGAATTTTATAGTTTTTCTCTTGGGCGGCACAAGCCAGAGAAAGTTTGTGGGTCCACAGAAACGCCCTGCTCCATCTGTCCTCCGAAATGTCCTCTCCCAGTTCCTCTCCCCATCTATAGACAAATTTGGGTTTGTCCGACATGTCTCTCTGGTTCAGCATTTTATAAGTAAGAGAGATGACATGCCCAGGTGACGAACCCTGCAAGAACAATTTCTCAAATGGAGTAGGGGGGGTCCTCAACTTCCTCTCCCTGTCCTGGTTGGATAGAAACGATTTCAGCTGCATATATTCTATCCAGGAAACCTCTCTCCCTGTGGCCCGTAGAGATGCATAAGGGGGCAGGGTATTTCCCTGGAGCACATGAAAAAAACGAGTTTCCTCCACCCGAGCATATCCCAGAAATTTATTGGAATGAAGCCCCGGAGGGAACTCCTGGTTGCCAAAGAGGGGGGTAAGTGGACCCCTCCCCTGTGAGAGAGAACCCCTCTTAACCTCACCGTCCCACGTCCCCATCACTGTCCAAATAAACTCCATTCCCTTCTCTATCTGTGACCTACTCTCCTTTCCCATCCATGAGAGAAAGTGCAAAGGGACTCCCAATCCGTCCTGTTCGATCGCGACCCATTGTTTCGAGTTCCTATGGAAGTGCCAATCCATTATCCTCGTTAGAATAGTTGCCCTGTAGTATAACTGGAAATTTGGGAGCCCTGCCCCTCCATTATTTTTGTGTCTGGTAAGAGTTTTTATGCTTGTCCGAGGTCTCCTATTCCCCCAAACGAACCTTGACAAAGCCGTCCGAATTTTGGAAAAGTAACTCCCCGGCAGCTGAATAGGTACCGTTTGGAACAAGAAAAGAAACCTAGGAAGAACATCCATTTTAATAGCGTTGATACGCCCAAACCACGATAGTCTTTTTTTGTCGTACTTCTTTAAATCCCTAATTGTCCTCTCTAACAGGGGTAGAAAATTATGATGCATAATTTTTGTTGGATCCCGAGGTACAACTACCCCCAGATATTTTATAGCTGACGGTTGCCACTTAAAGGGAAAATTTTGGGTTGTACGGGCTAGATCTTCCGCCGACAGGGTCACATTCATAGCCTCTGATTTAGAGAAGTTCACTTTAAAATTACTTAAGTTACCAAACTCCTCGAACTCTTTGAGCAAAGACGGGAAGGATATGTGTGGCTGGGAAATAAACATGAGAAGGTCGTCAGCAAATAAAGCTAACTTGCGATTCCCTCCCCCGGCCTCTATCCCATGGATACTAGCATTATTTCTTATGGCGACCGCGAGATGCTCCATGACAATGACGTAGAGCAGAGGTGACAATGGACATCCTTGCCTTGTTCCATTGTGGACCTGAAACGATGACGACAGAAACCCATCCGTCCTAACTTTTGCTGAGGGTCTCGAATAAAGGGACGCAATCCTATCTAAAAAATTTTTGCCCAAACCCACCTGCTTTAGAGCGGCCATCATGAAATTCCAACTGACCCGGTCAAAGGCCTTCTCCGCATCCACTGAGAGTAAACACATGGGAAGAGAATGAGCCCTCGACCGAGTCATCAGGAGGAACAGTTTGTTGGTATTGTCACGCGCCTCCCGACCTTGTACGAACCCCACTTGATCTGTGTGTATTATCCCGGGCAAGGAAGGAGCAAGTCTGTTGGCTAAGGCTTTAGAAAAAAGTTTTAGGTCTAGATTGATCAGTGAAATGGGTCTGTAATTTGTAACTAACATGTGATCCTTCCCCGGTTTGGGGAGAACACATATATGGGCTTCGAGAGATTGCGCCACCCATTGGGAATTTTCTGAGATGGAATTAAATACTTTAGTCAAGAACGGGGATAGCTGAGTTTGGAATATTTTATAAAATTTAGGGGTGAACCCATCTGGACCCGGACTTTTGCCTGAGGGAGATTCTTTAATGATAGATGCCACTTCTGCTTCTGTAAAGTCCGTCTCTAAATTTTCAACCTCAGCGCTGGGTATAACCGGTAGGGCCGTTCTGGATACGTAGTCGTTTATTTTATTTTCTAATGCGTCATGTGGCATGTCTCCAAATTTGCCCTTTATGTTATATAGGTCTCTATAATACTTTTGGAACTGTTCCGCGATGAGAGTTGGGTTCTGAGTCGAAGAGCCGTCTGCTTGTTTAATCATGGGAATGTGGCTGGGGTCTCCCCTAGGGTGTAGAATCCTAGCTAGTGGTCTACCACATTTATCTGCATACTCATAGAGGAATCTTTTTATTCTAGTCCTATGTCGCTCATACTGTCGGTCGAGAATCGATTTAAGCTCCTCTCTATTTTTGACTAGCTCCGCCAGTGTCAAAGGTGATAATGTCTTCTTATGGGCCCTTTCCAGATCTGAAATATTCTGAAGTAGGGACAAAATGGTTTGGGCTCTCTCTCTCTTAAGCCTAGCCCCATGTTTGATCAAAACCCCTCTCAACACACATTTAAGTGCCTCCCACTGCACGGGAAGGGCTGTGGGGTCTTCTGAGTGTATTTCTAAAAATTCATCAATCGTGTTCTGTAGATCCTTCATGCACCCCTGATCCCCAAGCAGACTATCGTTCAGCCGCCAAGACCACGGCCTCCCTGCCCCATCTGGGATAGTAAGGCTCAGGAATATAGGAGCGTGGTCAGACCAGGATATACTGCCTATAGAGGCCTGTATCTGCCAAGTCAGAGCCTTTTGGCTCACAAGAAACAGGTCTATGCGGCTGTACGAGGAGTGAGCCGGGGAGAAGTATGTGTAGTCACGCTCCACTGAGTGTAACGTTCTCCACACATCTACCAATCGAAGCTCTTGTATTGAGCGTTTAACTTTTGTTAGCTTTCTGAGAGAGAGAAAATTGTGTCCCGAAGTTGTATCTACCTTAGGGTCCAAAGTGAAGTTTAAATCGCCACCCACGATCACGGTCCCTTCTGCGAATTCATCCAATGATGACAGGAGAGAGGAGCAGGACGTCGCCGGATCTCTGTTTGGTAAATACCAATTGACAATGGTAAAGATAGATGAATTAACATTAATTTTCAGAAAAATGAATCTTCCCTCAGTGTCCACTCTCGTGTCCAGAACCGTGTGCACCAGGGCTTTATGGATGCCTATAGACACCCCTTTTGATTTTGACTCTGGGTTGGTGCTATGGACCCATTTGGTGTAATATCTGTCTTTAAAGTTAGGGAGGTGACCAGTTTTGAAATGTGTTTCCTGAATCAATAATATATGGACTCGTTTCTTATGCATGTCAAAGAATACCTGAGACCGTTTTTGCGGGACATTGAGGCCTCTCACATTCAATGAGCCAAAGGTAATCTGCGTCATTCTGAGGAGGAGGAACGGTGAGGAACCGGGAAGTAGGGTCAGAGGATGGGGATGGGAAGAGAGGTGTGGGTGGAGAGAATAGAGAAGGTTAGGAGAGGGGGAGAGAAAAAAAAAAAAAAAAAGAGGGGGGGGGTAGAAGGATTAAGTATATAAAGGAAACTACAAACAAAGAGAGAGTACCGTAGGCAACAAGGTCAAAGCACCTCTTGCCTGTAGGGTCGTAACGTGACCCTTATACTTGGTCAAATAGACTAGAGGTAAATGCAGAAAAATAAGAATCTCTATATACCAGGGATGTTAATCCTACGCCACTACCCTGTGGCGTGTTATCCCAATCAGGGAGGGAACTTTCCACAAAGGAGCCCCCTGTCCTGGACTAAAAAACAACTTTTAACTATATATATTTTGATTTGCAACTAAAGCTCTGTATAAAGAAGGGAGAAGGGGCTTTGAGAGGGTATTGTACCTTATAATGTTGAGGGGCGTCCCCCATTACACCCAGGATGGAAGGAGGGAACCCCCCACCCCCCTGTCCAGGGCGATACAATAACCCCACAACGCGAAATTCCCATCAGGACCAGGGGATAGACTCCATCGTACTGTGATCCTATAACCAAAAACATACTAGAACAATTTAATCCACCATTCTCTTATACATCAGACCGGCCTCCCTCCTCTTTCTCTACGAGAGCCACGCATCCGATCACCGGCTGGGACGGTGACTCCCCCCCCCATTGGAAAGTCCGGCCAGTCCTCTATAGGCACTAATGGAATGTCCAAGGCCGCGGTGAACGAGGGTAAATCTGCCGGAGACCGAAGAACATGCATTCGTCCCGCGTGCCGAACCTGCAGGCGGAAGGGGAACCCCCAGCTATATGGAAACTCGTATGAGCGGAGAATGTCCAGCAGAGGTTTAAGAGCTCTTCTCCTTTGTAAGGTAAAACGGGATAGATCTTGTAGAATCTGGATTTGGCTCCCCTCATACGATGGTGATACTCCACTGCGGAGCTTAAACAGAATGGCCTCCTTAATAACATAGCGGTGGACCCTACAGATCACATCCCGAGGTCGGTCGTTCTGGGCTGGTTTGGGGCCCAACGCTCTATGCGCTCTATCCAATTCCAGGGGTTGGCTTGATGGTTCACCCAGAATATTATTGAAGATCACTTGAAGGGTGCCATGTAAGTCCTTGGACTCGACAGACTCAGGCAGGCCGCGTACTCTGAGATTGTTTCTTCGGCCCCTATTTTCAGCATCATCCATTGCTTCAACCACGTATTGTATTTGGCGGGAGTGTTGTTCTAATAGTGCCCCGTGGGCCTGTGAAGTGTCCTCCATATTCTGAATTTTAGCTGCCTGCACTTGACTCTAGGTGTCCACTCTCTCCACCTTCCCCTTCAGGGCTGACAGCTCTGTGCGGTACGCCTGCTCCAGCCTGGTTATATATGCCTCCATATCTTCCCTGGTGGGTATAGCTGAGAAACGTGCCCGCATCTCATTAAGCTCTGTCAGAACTCCTGACTCTTGTGTTGTTGTTATGGCTGGCCCTGACCCTGCATGCTTGTCTGCATCTGGTAACTTTAGATTTATGTTGTGCTTCTCCCTGGGTATGGTCTCACTTCTGTCAGGGACCTGTAACTCATTTGCAGTGCAGTGTCCCCCCTCCTGAAATTCCTCACACTCCTGCATGTGTGTTATAGGAAAGGACGTTACTTCCCCCTCCAGAGGCCTCCAGGCTTCAGGGCTACTGTTTATATCAGCAGGCACTTCCCCCGTGCTTCTCACTCCGGGTTTCCCCTGTACCTGCAATCTTGGGCTGTCTGGCCTTATCTTCTGTATCTCCTCTTCACTCTGGGTGGCCTCTCCTCTCAGTCGCGTCAGCTGCTGAGCCTTTCCCTGCATCTCCATAGCTGCCATCTCACTGCTGCACGCTGAGCTCACCTCCTGTGTAGCCTTAGCAGCCATCTTGGGTGCCACCTGTGAAGCTTCTCTCTGCCCCGGCCTGGATAAAAAGTGCTTGATCCCTCTCTCCTCCGATTGTGAAGCTCTGCTGCTGCACCCCTGGGATCTCCCTCGTCTCCTCCGCTGCATAGACTGTGTTGCAGAGTCCTCAGTTGCGTGGATCATCAGTTATAAAGTCCAGTGGCAGGAGCTAAGACAAGTCACGTCCTCACTCCTTCATAGCCAGGACACGCCCCTACCTTTCATGATTAAACTGAAAGTGAAAGTAAAGAAACACACACACCGAAAAATCCTTTATTTGGAATAAAAGACAAAAAAACAACCCTGGTTCACCCCTTTATTAATCCCAAAAATACCCCTCCAGGTCCGAAGTAATCCACACGACACTGGTAGCTCTGCTCTCTCAAGATGTACTGTCTCCATAGCAATGAAGTGACTCATGCGGGTAGCAGAGACTTCAGTCAGCACAGCAGGCTTCAAGATTAGAAAATGTGCCTGTGTATATGGTAACAGGCAATAGACTAGAGGGTAAAGTGCATGCCTAAGAAGCATAACGTCGGGAGTTCTAGTCCCGGTAAAGAATTTAATTTTTTTTTTTATAATTTTAAATTATAATTATTATCTATTTTATAAAGTGAAAGTAAATAAACACACACCGCGAAAAATCCTTTATTTGGAATAAAAGACAAAAGAACACAGTTTCACCATTTTATTAAAATCCTCCAATACCCCTCCAGGTCCGAAGTAATCCACACAACACTGTCATCTCTACTACAGAACACGAGCCCTCTGCATGAGCTTCACATAGCAATGACGTGAATCACATGGTCAGCTGAGACTTCAGCAATCCAGACTTCAAGAATATCAATTCTGCCTATCATTCAGATTAGAGGCAATAGCTGAGTGGATAGAGAGCTCACCTAGGAAGCATAAGTTTGCGAGTTCTGGAACTGGTAAATTTTATTAATTTTTTTTTTAATTTTAAATTATATTTATAATAATATAGTTATAAATATAATTTAATTATGCACTGAGGGGAGGAGCCAGACATCAGCTGTGAGCTCTCTCTCTCTCTCTCCTTTCTCTCTCTCCTTTCTCTCTCTCCTTTCTCTCTCTCGCCTTTCTCTCTCTCTCCTTTCTCTCTCTCTTTTTCTCTTTCTCTCCTTTCTCTTTCTCTCCTTTCTCTCTCTCCTTTCTCTCTCTCCTTTCTCTCTCTCTCCTTTCTCTCTCTCCTTTCACTCTCTCTCCTTTCTCCTTTCTCTCTCTCCTTTCTCTTTCTCTCCTTTCTCTCTCTCCTTTCTTTCTCTCTCCTTTCTCTCTCTCCTTTCTCTCTCTCCTATCTCTCCTTTCTCTCTCTCCTTTCTTTCTCTTCTCTCTCTTCTCTCTCTTCTTTCTCTCTCTTTCTCTTCCTTCTCTCTTTCTCTTTCTCTCTCTCCTTTATTTCTCTCTCCTTTCTCTCTCTCTCTCCCTCCTTTCTTTCTCTCCTTTCTCTCTCTCCTTTCTTTCTCTTCTTTATCAACTTTCTCTTTCTCTTCTTTCTCTCTCTCTCTTTCTCTTCTTTCTCCTCTTTTGCGTCTTTCTCTTTCTCTCTCTTACTCTCTTCTCTCTCTCTTACTCTCTCTTCTCTCTCTCTCTTTCTCAGACCTGGCGATGATCAGCTGATGCGGTCACCTGACGGAATCAGCTGACACTATAAGTCAAGCGGTGAGGCCGGCTTTTTACCGCCCGGCCAGCTAAACTATCAGCTGATGCTGTCAGACAGGAGTCTGCACTGAAGTGTGTATTTTTTTTTTTTTTGCACTGATGCATCAGCTGATTGTATAAAAGCCGTTTATACAATCAGCTACTGTGTCATGTGATTCAGTCCCTTGAACCTGAAACATCATCTGATCGCTTTGCCTTCCAGCAAATCGATCAGATGATATTGGATCCGGATTGGACGGCTCGGGACCCTTGACCCATGATTACTGCGGAGGGGGGTTCTTTATTTCAATAAAGATGGAGTCACTAATTGTGTTGTGTTTTATTTCTAATAACAATATTTTTCTGTGTGTTGTTGTTCTTTTTATCGGTACTAGAAATTCATGGTGGCCATGTCTAATATTGGCGTGACACCATGAATTTCAGGCTTAGGGCCAGTTGATAATATACAGCTAGCCCTAACCCCATTATTACCCAGCAAGCTACCGTCACCAGGGCTGTTGGAAGAGTTGGATACAGCGCCAGATGATGGCGCTTCTATGAAAGCGCCATTTTCTGAGGCGGCTGCAGACTGCAATTCGCAGCAGAGGGGACCATAAAGCTCAGGCCAACCTGTGTTGTGGATTCCAATCCCCAGCTGCCTAGCTGTACCTGGCTGGACACAAAAATATGGTGAAGCCCACGTCATTTGTTTTTGAATTATTTCATGAAATTCATGAAATAATTAATAAAGGAATTACCTATATTTTTGGTTCCCAGCCGGGTACAAATAGGTAGCTGGGGGTTGGGGGCAGCTCGTAGGTGCCTGCTGTAGCTTGCTAGCATACAAAAATATGGCGAAGCCCAAATAAATTTTTTGAGGGGCAAAAAGTCCTGGATACAGTCCTGGATGGAGTATGCTGAGCCTTGTAGTTCTGCAGCTGCTGTCTGTCTGTATGGAGGAGAGCAGACAGCAGCTGCAGAACGGCAAGGCTCAGCATGCTCCATTCACTAGTGTATGCAGGAGAGCAGACAGCAGCTGCAGAACTACAAGGCTCAGCATACTCCATCCAGGACTGTATGCAGGAGTTTTTTGCCCACCAAAAAAAATGACGTGGGCTTCGACATGTTTTTGGATGCTAGCCAGGTACAGCAGGCAGCTACGGGCTGCCCCCAGCTGCCTATTTGTACTCGGCTGGGAACTAAAAATATAGGGAAGCACATTTTTTTTAATTATTTAACGAAATTAAAAAAAAGAAATGACGTGGGCTTCACCCAATTTTTGTGTCCAGCCAGGTACAACTAGGCAGTTGGGGATTGGAAACCGCAGCACAGGTTGGCCCGAGCTTTCTGGGCGCCTCTGCTGCGAATTACAGTCCGCAGCCGCCCCAGAAAATGGCGCTCTCATAGAAGCACCATCATCTGGCGCTGTATCCAACTCTTCAAACAGCCCTGGTGACGGTGGCTTGCTGGGTATTCATCATGAGTTAATACTAGCTTTGTTTTACTAGCTAGTATTAAGCCAGAGATTCTTAATGTCAGGCAAGTTTGACCCAGGCATTAAGAATCTCCAATAAAGGGTTAAAAAAAGACACCACACAGAGAAAAAATACTTTAATAGAAATAAATACACAGACACATTAGAGACTCCATGTTTATTACTCCCTCTTATCCCTCCACGATCCATGGTCTTCTGTCTTCTTTCTCCTTCAACACATGCAGCTCTGCTCCATCAGCAGCGCTGCATTGGAAGAAGGCGGTGTTGTTCCCCGTGCAGTGTTTTCTTTTCACTCCGCGAGTGAGAAGGAGCTGCTGCCTGTAAGTGGTGACGTCACAACTGACAGGCGCGTTGCTATAGCAACGGTGATCTCCGTTATTGACCGGCTGTGGCAGCTGGTTTATAACGGAACGGGGAAGCAGACTGGGAACCCGATCGCGTGCCAGAGCATGTCGCCGGCACATGGAGATACACAAACGATCACCGTGTACTGGAGAGATGCACTGAAAAGTCCTACATGACGCGTCATAGTCATGTGACCAGTCTGTAGCCAATGAGATAACAGACACGTGACTGGTCACATGGCTATTTTGACGTCACGATAGGTCCTGTCATCACTGCTGGTTACCAGGAGGACGCAGTGATCATCGGATGGAATAGCAGCAGGAGACAGAGTGCAGGACGGATTGCGGAGACCGGTAAGTGTTATGGCAATGTTTATTAACTGTATGTGTACATTTATAGTGTGTTTTTATGTGTTTGTGATTGGCTCCCATTGTTTCCTATGGGGTTTGACCGGTTCGCTCATCTAGTCATCCACACAAGCCGATATTGCGGTCCTGCGCAGGCGCACTTTGATCTGCCCTGCTGAGGGCAGATCATAATACTGTAATGCACAAGTGCGAGGAAACGTTAATGACTGCTGTTATTCACCCCTTATTACCCTAATTGCCACCACACCAGGGCAATCGGAAAGAGTTGGGTAAAGTGCCGACATTGTCACATCTAATGAATGTGGCAATCCTGGGTGGCTGTGGACTGCTATTTTTAGGCTGGGGGGGCACAATAACCATGGACCGACCAATCCTGAGAATACCAGCTCCCAGATGTCCGCTTATTATGACTTCGTATCAAAATGGGAGAGGGGGGAGGACCGCAGACCATTTTTTAAAAAATATTTATTTAAATATTTTTTATTTTTAAAAGCTGCTTGCGGTTCCTTTTTATTTTGATACACAGCCACGATAACATGCAAAAAAGGGGGCTGCCTACAGCTGTATGCCTTGTCCTTGTTGGGACGACCCTACGCCATTTTTTTTAATTTATTTATTTCTCTGACGCCTCATTGGGGGACACAGGACCATGGGTGTTATGCTGCCTATCCATAGGAGAACACTAAGTAGATGCAAAAGCATAGCTCCTCCTCTGCAGTATACACTCCTTGTCTGGACCAGGCAAGCTCAGTTTTAGCTTAGTGTCTGTGAAGTAAACTGTGGAGAGAAAAAGCGCAATAGGGTCTTACCCGGTATATATCCGGGGAAAATAGAGGGAATGTACTCACCTCAAGTAGTTGTGACAGTCACAACTACTATGAAAGCTTATGTTGTAGAGATGAAATCTCATAGAGATATGTTTTTTTTGTGCTGTATGTCCTGATGAAGGGAGCAGAGCTCCTGAAACGCGTAGACACAAGCTACAATAAAGGAACATTGACCATCTCTTTGTCCTCCTTCCTGATGAACAGCGCGGCATAAACCCCTTCTCTATTGTTCTCAGCTTAGTGTCTGTAGGAGGCACTTCCTTTCAAGGTTTGTTATTTTTTGAGGGCAACGGTTTCCTTTTGGGACCAATCTCCCACTACCATCAGCGGGCGGGAACGTGGAGTGTCGCCTCCACGTACCCCCTCCTGCGACGCTGGATCCTGGGCTGAACGACGGGTTCCACAGACACCGATTTTCCAAAGCCCAGGGTAGAGGCCTGTGCCCTATAGCCCATTCCACAGCCCCTCTTTGCAGGCTCTGAGTTGAAGATGGCACCAATTCCTCAGCCCCTCTTTGCAGGAGTTGAATATGACACCGACACAGCAAGCTGACTCTGCTATTTTCACTGCCTGGACGGAAGCAGTGTTTTAAGGTGAGATCACCCCTGACTGGTTTCCCAGACAAAGGGAGAAAAGACGCTGCAGGGAAGGTTCCCAGGACATTTACAGTATTTATTATGTGCAAGGAGCAAGGATCCTGCACACACAGTGTTAACTTTTCTCTAGCTTGCTGGCTAGAGGAGGGGGAAGTTCTGCTGTTTGCAGAAAGTCTTGCAGATAATCTCCTGGTGGCAGGGGGGAAGGGCCCAGGGCTCAGGGACTCACGCTGTTTTATTTGCTCTGTTTATTTGCTCCAGCAGAAAAGCCGGCTGATAACCACCAGTGACAAGCTGTGTGCTGACTGGAGGGAGAGGGAGGAAAACTATCAGAAGCTCCCTTCCTGCCGTTTTTTTTTTTTTACTACCCACAGCAGGGGGGGGCACACTGACTCATTTTCCCGCTCTTTTAGCGCTAAGCCTCCCCCCCCCCGCGGCTGCGATAAGCCCCCCCCCCAGGAAAGCGTGGAAGATCTCCATAGAGCTTTATCCTTCCTGAGGACAGGGCCATCGGCTGATTCTGGTGAGGTGCTTGCTTCAATTGTAGCTCTGCTGAGCATTGCTCCCCCTCCTGGCATACTCCTATTAGGAACATGCAGAAATCTAAGGGCACTAAGAGTACTAAGGCCCACATAGTCTATTATTCAGCCTGCACTGCCTGCCACGCTGAGCTACCACGTAAACGCACCTCTTCTCTCTGTGAGTCCTGTGCCCCTATAGCCCCCCAAGACCCCCCTGCCACCACCGCCGCAACCGTCAGCCCAGAGACGAGGGCCCCCAGCCCACCGGAATGGGCACAGTTTCTGTCCCAATCCATGGAAAAACTGTCACAGAACCTGGTTCTGGCTATGCAATGTCGTCCTCCCCACCCTTCTGGGTCCCTGGACGGAACGCAGCCTGAGGAACCCCTATGGAGGATCCTTCTGAGGTAATCCGGGCACATGCTTCACCGGTTGCAGGGATCAGGAAAAGAGCACACGGCCGGGTGTCTCCAGCGGGCTCTCCCTCGGGAGCACACAGGGCAGGCTCTCCCACACGCTCCACGGCTTCTGAAGAGCTGGAGGAGGGAGAATGCTGTTTGTACCAGGAGGATTCCTTGGTTTTAGCCTCCCCAGATGATCAAACTGCAATAGACTCCCTTATAACAGCAATCAACCAAACTCTGCATGTGGAGGATCCCCCATCCACTACCACTGACCATGCGGTCTCCTTTAAGAGGGCAAGGAAACCCAAAAAGGTTTTCACTGATCACCCAGAGTTTCAGGGTATCCTCACAAAGCAAAGGGAGAAGTCTGACAGGTGCTTCGGTAACCGAAAACTCATGGAGTCCCGGTACCCTTTTGTCTCACCTGCCCCTAAGGGCTGGGCCGATCCGCCCTCGGTCGACCCCCCGGTCTCCCGCCTTACCACAAAGACGCTCCTGTCTTTACCCGATGGTTCCTCCATCAAGGACCCGACAGACAGACAGGTGGAGCACCTCGCCCGCTCTACTTTTGAGGCTGCGGGTTCCTCCCTCTCGCCCTCCTTTGCCTCTGTGTGGGTCGCAAAGGCGATCTCTGTCTGGGCAGACTCCCTTAACACTTCACTTGAGGAATCCCAGTTCACTCATACCTTCACAGAGGTAACAGCTCAAATTGCCGCTGCGGCGGAGTACCTCATCCAGGCCTTCATGGACGCTGCTACCTGCGCAGCGTTTGCCGCCTCAAATACCATAGCCATCCGTAGAGCACTCTGGCTCCGACAATGGCGAGTGGACTCTGCCTCCAAGAAGTCTCTCACGGGCCTTCCCTTTTTTCCAGACCGATTGTTTGGCGAACGTCTGGACAAGTTCATTTCTGACGCCACAGGAGGAAAGAGTACCTCCCTCCCCCAGCTGAAGTCCAGGACGTCCTTCACCAGACGTCCACAGTCCTCGTTCCACTCCTTTCGGAACTCATTTGGTTGGTCGACATCCCGTGCTGTCCCCGCCACCAGCCGCGGACTACGCAGGGACCGACCTTCTCAGCTCTCCCCGAAACCCACTTTGTCATGGCAGCCTAGACCGAAACAGTCCAGGACTAGGGAGACTCGGCCACGACGTTTTCCCCCCTCATGACTCCTTCGGCGCCCCGGAAGACACACTCATTATAGGAGGTCGACTGCGGCTCTTTCAACACATCTGGGCTGCCGCCTCAGACGACAAATGGGTGCGAGACCTTGTGTCTTCCGGTTACCACATAGAATTTCGGACCAGACCCCCGAGTCGGTTCTTTCTCTCAAACCCCCCAAAGACTCGAAAACGACGCAAAGCTTTTTTCTCAGCAATCCACTCGCTCCAAACAGCAGGAGTTATAATACCTGTCCCAGACGACGAGAAGTTCGGGGGGTTTTATTCCAACCTCTTTGTGGTCCCCAAAAAGGATGGGTCAGTTCGACCCATCCTGGACCTCAAACACCTAAACAAACATGTGCACGTACGGAGATTCAGAATGGAGTCCCTAAGGTCCATTATTGCATCCATGGTCAAAGGGGAATTCCTCGCCTCCATAGACATCAAGGACGCGTACCTGCACATACCCATCACCCCAGATCACCAAAAGTTCCTCCGCTTCGCAATTCAGGACTCCCACTTTCAATTCGTAGCTCTACCCTTCGTCCTTGCCACCGCACCAAGGGTCTTCACCAAAGTCATGGTGGCCGCCATGAGCGTCCTTCACGCCAGGGGAGTAGTCGTTCTCCCTTACTTGGACGACCTCCTCATCAAGGCCCCCTCCTTCCGCGACTGCTCAACCAGCGTACAGATCACTGTGGACACCCTATCCCGCTTAGGGTGGCTAGTGAATCTGGACAAATCATCCCCGATCCCATCACGATCCATCACCTTCCTGGGCATGTCCCTGGACACCCGTCGGGGCTTGATCCTTCTCCCTCAGGACAAGGCAATCGCTCTTCAACGAGCGGTACGCTGCCTTCTACGTCCTCCGTCTCGCTCCATTCGATTCAGCATGAAGGTGCTCGGCAGGATGGTGGCGGCTATGGAATCAGTACCCTTTGCTCAACTGCACCTCCGCCTACTGCACCTAGCCCTTCTAGCGGCCTGGGACAAGAGCCCCTTCTCCCTGGACAGACATCTTCACCTGACGCCTTCAGTCAGGTACGCACTCCGCTGGTGGCTTCGGTCCTCATCCCTATCGAAGGGGAGATCTTTTCTCCCAGTGAACTGGCTGGTCCTGACCACGGACGCCAGCCTCCTAGGCTGGGGAGCAGTGTACCAGCACCACACTGCTCAAGGACGTTGGACGCCCCAGGAGTCTTTCCTACCCATAAACATCCTGGAACTCCGCGCGATCTTCCTCGCGCTCAGTGCGTTCTGCCCTCTGCTAGCGGGTCGTCATATTCGAGTCCAATCAGACAATGCGACAGCTGTAGCCTATATCAATCGGCAGGGGGGCACCCGCAGCAAAGCGGCTTATCTCGAGGCCCACAAGATCCTCAGCTGGGCCGAATCGACGGGATCAGTGATATCAGCGGTACACATACCGGGGGTAGAAAACTGGGCAGCAGACTTTCCAGGTCGCCAAGGCCTGGCCGCCGAAGAATGGTTTCTCCACCCAGATGTGTTTCTACACATCTGCACTCGCTGGGGCACACCAGACGTGGACCTAATGGCCTCAAGGTTGAATGCAAAGGTACCCGCGTTCATAGCCAGGTCACGCGACCCGCAGTCCATCGGCGCAGATGCTCTAGTCTGCTCCTGGCACCACTTCCGCCTGCCTTACATATTTCCACCTCTACCCCTGCTGCCGCGGGTAATCAGGAAGATCAAGGCAGAGGGAGTCCCCGGACTGGCCCAGGCGCGCCTGGTATGCCGAATTAGTACAAATGCTCACAGACGCACCGTGGCGCCTTCCAGACATCCCAGACTTGCTGACCGAAGGGCCCATTTCCCATCAGAACTCCAGAGCCCTGAAGCTGACGGCATGGCCATTGAGACCTGGGTATTAACAAGAGCGGGATTCTCTCCCGCGGTTATTTCCACCATGATCAGTGCCCGAAAGCCTGCTTCATCCCGCATTTACCACCGTACGTGGAAAATCTTCCTTTCATGGTGCAGGGAAACTAACGTCCAGCCTATGCCTCCGGCCATCCCCAGAATTCTCGACTTTCTACAGTCTGGCTTGCAAGTGGGGTTGGCTCTCAGTTCCCTTAAAGGGCAGGTTTCAGCGCTCTCAATCTTCTACCAATGCCGCCTGGCTCAAAAACCGCAAGTCAAGACCTTCCTCCAGGGCGTTTCCCATCTAGTTCCCCCGTACAAACGGCCGCTGGAACCATGGGACCTCAACCTCGTTCTGGATGGTCTCCAGAGGTCTCCCTTTGAACCCCTCAAGGAATCCTCCCTTGCTCTTCTGTCCTGGAAGGTAACATTCCTGGTGGCAATTGCGTCCATCAGACGGGTTTCGGAGCTAGCAGCACTCTCTTGCCGCGAGCCTTTTCTGATCTTTCACCAGGACAAGGTGGTTCTGCGCCCCCTTCCGGATTTCCTTTCAAAGGTTCTTACCCAGTTTCATTTGAACGAGGACATTGTTCTGCCTTCCTTTTGTCCACACCCGGTTCATAGGGTGGAAAGGTCTCTGCATTTGTTACACCTTCGTCAGAGCTCTCAGATATTAAGTATCCAGGACAGCCCCCTTTAGGAAAACTGACTCTTTGTTCGTCATTCCTGAGGGTCCAAAGAAGGGACAGGCAGCTTCAAAGGTGACGCTGGCTCGCTGGATTCGCTCTGCGATCCAGGAAGTCTACCGCTTGCAACTCAGGCCCATTCCTAGTGGGCTGCGGGCTCATTCTACGCGAGCAGTTGGTGCTTCGTGGGCCATTCGGCATCAGGCTTCAGTGGAACAGGTGTGTAAGGCTGCGACCTGGTCTAGCCTACATACGTTTTCAAAGCATTACAGAGTCCATACCCAGGTTTCAACTGAGGCAAATCTGGGTAGGAAAATTCTGCAAAAGGCAGTAGAGCACCTCTCTCAGTAGGCGCTCCAGGCTGTCTGGGACTGGTTCCTAGTCCTTGGGTTGTGTTGTCTTCTTTTATGTTTCCCACCCATGGACTGCTTTAGGACGTCCCATGGTCCTGTGTCCCCCAATGAGGTGTCAGAGAAAAGCGGATTTTTGTGTACTCACCGTAAAATCGTTTTCTCTTAGCCATCATTGGGGGACACAGCACCCACCCTGTTTCCCTGTTGGGCCTTGGTTCTCTCAGTACTTTATTTGTTTATGACTCTTTTTTTCTCATGTTCCTCTGTTGAGGTAAGTTTTTACTGGCTTTTTCTCCTACTGCTTGTGTACTAAAAGTGAGCTTGCCTGGCCCGGCCAGGGGGTGTATACTGCAGAGGAGGGGCTATGCTTTTGCATCTACTTAGTGTCCTCCTATGGATAGGCAGCATAACACCCATGGTCCTGAGCCCCCAATGATGGCTAAGAGAAAACGATTTTACGGTGAGTACACAAAAATCCGTTTTTTTACACCAATCTAAATGCAGACAGCATGTGCATCTAGATTGAAAGCTGTCTTTTATAGTCCGAGTCTGTCCAACACTAGTCAATAGACAAACAAAAAGTGCATAGTGCTCATATTGTTGTGTAAGCAGAAATATGATATGTAAAATAAAACATGACATGCCATAAGGCAAGCAAAGTCAAGAAATTAAAAAACTAAATTATTGCGTAAATGTATTAAATATTAGTTGTATCCTAACTGTGATGAAATTGTTGTGCAATGTTTTTCTCCACTTTTCTTAGATAATAATCTTTTTTCTTATTTTCTCATAGGCATTTCATTCAGGGAAAAGACCCAATCAAAGTCAACATCTAAGTCACTGAGCGGGTCGAGTGAAATACCTCAGAATTTGCAGACCACCTCAGGTATGGTTTTAGCATATACAGATCTCTAAATTATGGATAAAAAACAATTAAAAATAGTTTTAACACAAACAGACCCATTCTCACACCACATAAAAATACCCAATTAAATAAAGCAGCCAAAGCTCTCATTGAGCCCAATAGGAGTCATTGTGTCCAATCTATAAATCCAATGACTCAAGTTGCGCAAGGGCCTTGAATAGGTTACCACCTCTAACCTCTGATCTATGGCCTTTATAATTAATTTGCTTGAGTCAGATTTATGTTACAATTGGACATGTTTTGGTAGGGTTTTTAGGTGTTCCATCTCATGCAGAGTCTTTGTTTTCTCAATGTCCCTGATGTGCTCACGGACTCCCACCTTTAACCCCCTAACCTCTGGACGATTTTTCCGTTTTTGTTTTTTGCTCCCCATTTCCAAAAGCTGTAACTTTTTATTTTTCCGTCAATTTTGCCATGTGAGGGCTTGTTTTTTGCAGGACGTATTGATCTTTTAAATAAAACCATGAGTTTTGCCATGTATGGTACTGAAAAACTGCAAAAAATTTCCAAGTACGGAAAAATTGCAAAAATGTGCGATTATTGTACAACTGTTTGTGGGGTACTTTATTCACCATGTTCACTGTATGGTATAACTGATGTGTGGGTGTGATGCTTCATGTCAGTACGAGTTTGTAGATACCAAACGTGAATAGGTTTACTTTGAGCTAAGTGATTAAAATATTTCAAAAGTTTGTCCCAAAAAAGTGGTGCCCTCTTCGCGCCATTTTCTGCGACTCAGTGTTCTCATTTTTCGGTATATGGGGCTCAATTATGGCTTATTTGTTGCATCTCTGACTGACGTTTTTAACTGTACCATTTTTGCAGAGATGCTACGTTTTGACCCCCTGTTATTGCATTTCGCTTAAAATTTGCGATGACCAAAAAACTTAACTTTGGCGTTTGGAAGGTGTTTTTTTTTGCCGCTACGCCGTTTACCTATCAGGTTAATTGATTTCATATTTTGATACAGTGGGCATTTCTGAACTCGGCGATTCCAAAAAAGATTATATTTTTTATTTTTTTAACCCTTTGATTTTCAGTGGGGCGAATGGGGAGTGATTTTAAACTTTTGTTTTTTATTTTATTTTTTACAACTTTTTTTTAAACTTTTTTTATTTGACTTGTCGCCCCTAGGGGATTATAAGCATTATCCGTCTGATCGCTTTTTCATTCCTGCTGGTCAGAGCTGCAGAGCTCTCATCAGCTGAAATGCTGCTTTCCTGTTACAGCCAGACAGCTGTAACAGAAAGTGAGTTATGATAGTGACAGGAGTCATCACATAACCGTGTGCTACCATGGCAACCATCGGCTTTTCGTGATCGCGTTACGGAGCCTCCGATGGAGGCAGGTAAAGGCTATTTTCCCCGCCGTAGCCATTTACATCTCGCTGTCAGTATTTGAGCGGGTCCACCCGCGCTTGTAAGCCACACATGTCTGCTGTTCAAATCAGCAGAAGTGCGGGATTCGCCACCAGCTTATTACAACAGCAGACAGTGATTACACCGACATTATCTGGGACGTACCCAGTGCGTCCAATGTCTGTAAGAGGTTAAGTCCCTTGTGGTCATTCCTATGTAGATTTTCTGGCATGGATACTGGGCGTAATAAATCACGCCCTTAGAAGCACAAGTATGTAGGTGATTAATTTTGTAAGTTTGTGTTCCTTCCGATTTTTTAATGGGAACCTGTCACCAGATTTGGGGACTATAGGCTGTGGCCAATATCACTGAGTTCTTATATACAGTATTCCAAAATACTATATATGAAAGCCCAGGATGCTCTGTATAACATAAAAAAACACTTTTGTAATACTCACTTAGGGGGCGGTCCGTTCCGATGGGTGTCGCTGCTCTCCAGTGCGGCGCCTCCTCTCTGCTGCAATCTTCGGCCTCCTTCTTCCCAGTCCAGTGTGGATGATGCGTCTACGTCATCCACACAAGCCGACATTGTGGTCCTGCGCAGGCGCACTTTGATTTGCCCTCCTGAGGGCAGATCAACATACTGTAATGCACAAGTGCGAGGAAAGGTTAATGACTGCTGTTATTCACCCCTTATAATCCTAATTGCCACCGTACCAGGGCAATCGGAAAGAGTCGGGTTAAGTGCTGGAATTGTCACATCTAATGAATGTGACAATCCACGGTGGCTGCGGTCTGCTATTTTTAGGCTGGGGGGGCATAATAACCATGGACAGACCAATCCTGAGAATACCAGCTCCCAGCTGTCCGCTTATCATGACTGGTACCAAAATGGGGGGGAATAAAGGACCGCAGACCATTTTTTAAAAATTATTTATTTAAATATTTTTTGTTTTTAAAAGCCGCATGTGGTTCCTTTTTTTTTTGATACACAGCCAAGATAACATGCAAAGTTGGGGGCTGCAGCTGTATGTAAATATTAATTGTATCCTAACTATAATGAAATTGTTGTACAATGATTTTCTCCACTTTTCTTAGATAATAATCTTTTTTTCTTATTTTCTCATAGGCACTTCATTCAGGGAAAAGACCCAATCAAAGTCAACATCTAAGTCACTGAGCGGGTCGAGTGAAGTACCTCAAAATTTGCAGACCACCACAGGTATGGTTTTAGCATATACAGATCTCTAAATTATGGATAAAAAAAAACAATTAAAAACAGTTTTAACACAAACAGTCCAATTCTCACACCACATAAAAATACCCAATTAAAGAAAGCAGCCAAAGCTCTCATTGAGCCCAATAGGAGTCCTTGTGTCCAATCTATAAATAAAGTGACTCAAGTTGCGCAAGGGCCTTAAATAGGTTACCACCTCTAACCTCTGATCTATGGCCTTTATAATTAATTTGCTTGAGTCAGATTTATGGTACAATTGGAAATGTTTTGGTAGGGTTTTTAGGTGTACCGTCTCTTTTTCTCAATGTCCCTGATGTGCTCACGGACTCCCACCTTTAACCCCCTAACCCCTGGACGATTTTTCCGTTTTTGTTTTTTGCTCCCCTTCTTCCGAAAGCTGTAACTTTTATTTTTCCATCAAACTTGCCATGTGAGGACTTGTTTTTTGCAGGACGTATTGATCTTTTAAATAAAACCATGAGTTTTACCATATATTGTACTGGAAAACTGCAAAAAATTTACAAGTACGGAAAAGTTGCAAAACAGTGCGATTGTACAACTGTTTGTGGGGTACTTTATTCACCATGTTCATTGTGTGGTATAACTGATGTGTGGGTGTGATGCTTCATGTCAGTACAAGTTCATAGATACCAAACATGAATAGGTTTACTTTAATCTAAGTGATCAAAATATTTTAAAATTTGTCCCAAAAAACTGGTCCACTTTTTCCACCATCTTCTGTGACTCGTAGTGTTCTTATTTTTCGGGATATGGGGCTCATTGATGGCTTATTTCTTGCGTCTTGTGCTGACATTTTTAACTGTAGCATTTTTGCGCAGATGCTACTTTTTGACCCCCTGTTATTGCATTTTGCTGAAAATGTGCGACGACCGGAAAACTTATCTGGCATTTGGAAGGTTTATTTTGCCGCTACGCCGTTTACCTATCAGGTTAATTGATTTTATGTTTTGATAGATTGTACATTATGAACTCGGCGATTCCAAATAAGTGTAAACTTTTTATTTCTTTGTCGCTCCATTGGGAGACCCAGACAATTGGGTGTATAGCTTATGCCTCCGGAGGCCACACAAAGCACTACACCAAAAGTGTAAAGCCCCTCCCCTTCTGCCCATACACCCCCCGTGCATCACGGGCTCCTCAGTTTTTATGCTTTGTGCGAAGGAGGCTGACATCCACGCATAGCTCCACATCTTAGTCAGCAGCAGCTGCTGACTAGGTCGGATGGAAGAAAAGAGGGCCCATAACAGGGCCCCCAGCATGCTCCCTTCTCACCCCACTCTGGTCGGCGGTGTTGTTAAGGTTGAGGTACCCATTGCGGGTACACGGCAGGAGCCACATGCTGTTTTCCTTCCCCATCCCTTAATGGGCTCTGGGTGAAGTGGGATCTAATCGGTCTCCAGGCACATGAGACCGTGCTCCCTCCGCAGCCCCTGGGGAATCTGCTGGACAGGAGCCGGGTATCGTCAGGGACAAGGCCCTGCTACTGAGAGGTACTCTGTGTCCCCGTGGGGACCGCGCATGGAGCGCTTGTGCCATACACACTGCAGCACTGCTGGGTGTGTTAGTGCACCGGGGACTACCGCGCCGGCCGCGCTGTGAGGTACTCTGTGTCCCCGTGTGGACCGCGCATGGAGCGCTTGTGCCAATACACATTGCAGCACTGCTGGGTGTGTTAGTGCGCCGGGGACTACCGCGCGGCCGCGCTTATATGCCGGCCGCGCTTATAACTTTAGTCCCCGGCTTCTGCGGCCTAGTACCGCATATTCCCGCCCACAGGCCTGCCAGTCAGGGGAAGGGCGGGACGCTGCACAGATCGTCAGCGCTGAGGGCTGGAGCATACATTAGTATCCTCCTCCCCCCTCACTCAGTACACTGGGGCACTAGATTCCCGCACTTTCTTGGGCACGCCCACGGTCCCCTCCTCCCCACAGAACGCCGACAGCCATTCCTGTCAGCGATTCAGACTCTGGAGAGGAGAGACAACACAGGGAGACCCAGGCAGGGAATCTGGTGATCACACAACCGCTCTGAGTGGTCGGTAAGCAGCACCTGTGGTGCTGGCCCCACTGAGTACCGAAGTGTATATATATATATAGGCTTATAGGCTATACATTTGCACTGTCCGGTCGCTCTGTTGATTTTTGGCTATATACCCTCCTGGATTGTTCTCAGAGGAGACAACAGCATGTCGTCTGCAAAAAGCAAGGGTGCCAAAGCACAGGCGTACTTTGCAACCTGTACCTCATGTGCAGCCATACTACCGGCAGGTTCCACTGACCCAAAGTCAAATCTGACACCGGCCCAATCACTGACATATCTTGGCATGGAGTTTCATACTCTCTCAGCGATAGTGAAGCTTCCGCTGAACAAACAGCGTTCACTACAGACAGGGGTGAAATCTCTCCTTCAAGGCCAGTCACACCCTCTGAGGCGCCTCATGCACTTCCTAGGGAAGATGGTAGCAGCAATGGAGGCAGTTCCTTTTGCGCAGTTTCACCTGCGCCCACTTCAATAGGACATTCTCCGCAAATGGGACAGGAAGTCGACGTCCCTCGACAGGAATGTCTCCCTTTCGCGGGCAGCCAAGGCTTCCCTTCAGTGGTGGCTTCTCCCCAATTCTCTGTCGAAGGAGAAATCCTTCCTGCCCCCATCCTGGGCGGTGGTCACGACGGACGCGAGCCTGTCAGGGTGGGGAGCGGTCTTTCTCCACCACAGGGCTCAGGGTACTTGGACTCAGATAGAGTCCTCCCTTCAGATCAATGTTCTGGAGATAAGGGCAGTGTATCTTGCCCTAAAGGCATTCCAGCCGTGGCTGGAAGGCAAACAGATCCGAATTCAGTCGGACAACTCCACAGCGGTGGCATACATCAACCACCAAGGCGGGACACGCAGTCGGCAAGCCTTCCAGGAAGTCCGGCGGATTCTGCTGTGGGTGGAAGCCACAGCCTCCACCATATCCGCAGTTCACATTCCGGGCGTAGAAAACTGGGAAGCAGACTTTCTCAGTCGCCAGGGCATGGACGCAGGGGAATGGTCCCTTCACCCGGACGTTTTTCAGGAGATCTGTTGCCGCTGGGGCATGCCGGACGTCGACCTAATGGCGTCCCGGCACAACAACAAGGTCCCGGCATTCATGGCACAGTCTCAAGATCACAGAGCTTTGGCGGCAGACGCCTTAGTTCAGGATTGGTCGCAGTTTCAACTCCCTTATGTGTTTCCTCCTCTGGCACTGTTGCCCAGAGTGTTACGCAAGATCAGGGCCGACTGCCGCCGCGCCATCCTCGTCGCTCCAGACTGGCCGAGGAGGTCGTGGTACCCGGATCTGTGGCATCTCACGGTCGGCCAACCGTGGGCACTACCAGACCGACCAGACTTGCTGTCTCAAGGGCCGTTTTTCCATCTGAATTCTGCGGCCCTCAACCTGACTGTGTGGCCATTGAGTCCTGGATCCTAGCGTCTTCGGGGTTATCCCAAGAGGTCATTGCCACTATGAGACAGGCTAGGAAACCAACGTCCGCCAAGATCTACCACAGGACGTGGAAGATATTCCTGTCGTGGTGCTCTGCTCAGGGCTTTTCTCCCTGGCCATTTACCTTACCCACTTTTCTGTCCTTCCTTCAATCCGGATTGGAAAAGGGTTTGTCGCTCGGCTCCCTTAAGGGACAAGTCTCTGCGCTCTCTGTGTTTTTTCAGAAGCGCCTAGCCAGACTTCCACAGGTACGCACGTTCCTGCAGGGGGTTTGTCACATCGTCCCTCCTTACAAGCGCCCGTTAGAACCCTGGGATCTGAACAGGGTACTGATGGCTCTTCAGAAACCACCGTTCGAGCCAATGAGGGATATTTCTCTCTCACGCCTTTCGCAGAAAGTGGTCTTCCTAGTAGCAGTCACATCACTTCGGAGAGTGTCTGAGCTAGCTGCACTGTCATGCAAAGCTCTTTTCCTGGTGTTTCACCAGGACAAGGTGGTTCTGCGTCCGGTTCCGGAATTTCTCCCTAAGGTGGTATCCCCCTTTCATCTCAATCAGGATATCTCCTTACCTTCTCTTTGTCCACATCCAGTTCACCAATGTGAAAAGGATTTGCACTTGTTGGATCTGGTGAGAGCACTCAGACTCTACATTTCTCGTACGGCGCCCCTGCGCCGCTCGGATGCACTCTTTGTCCTTGTCGCTGGCCAGCGTAAAGGGTCACAGGCTTCCAAATCAACCCTGGCTCGGTGGATCAAGGAACCAATTCTCGAAGCCTACCGTTCCTCTGGGCTTCCGGTTCCCTCAGGGCTGAAGGCCCATTCTACCAGAGCCGTGGGTGCGTCCTGGGCTTTGCGGCACCAGGCTACGGCTCAGCAGGTGTGTCAGGCGGCTACCTGGTCGAGCCTGCACACTTTCACGAAACACTATCAGGTGCATACCTATGCTTCGGCAGATGCCAGCCTAGGTAGGCGAGTCCTTCAGGCGGCGGTTGCCCACCTGTAGGAAGGGGCCGTTTTACGGCTCTATTACGAGGTATTATTTTACCCACCCAGGGACTGCTTTTGGACGTCCCAATTGTCTGGGTCTCCCAATGGAGCGACAAAGAAGAAGGGAATTTTGTTTACTTACCGTAAATTCCTTTTCTTCTAGCTCCAATTGGGAGACCCAGCACCCGCCCCTGTTCCCTTCGGGCTGTTGTTCTTTGTGTACACATGTTGTTCATGTTGAATGGTTTCAGTTCTCCGATATTCCTTCGGATTGAATTTACTTTAAACCAATTTATAATTTTTTCCTCCTTCTTGCTTTTGCACCAAAACTGAGGAGCCCGTGATGCACGGGGGGTGTATGGGCAGAAGGGGAGGGGCTTTACACTTTTGGTGTAGTGCTTTGTGTGGCCTCCGGAGGCATAAGCTATACACCCAATTGTCTGGGTCTCCCAATTGGAGCTAGAAGAAAAGGAATTTACGGTAAGTAAACAAAATTCCCTTCTTTTTTTTTAACCTTTGATTTTCAGTGGGGCTAATGGGGAGTGATTTATACTGTTAATTGTTTTTTAATTTTTTTAAATTTTTTTAAAACTTATTTTTTAACTTTTTTTTATTTTAATAGAGCACCTAGTGGACTATAAGCATTAACCGTCTGATCGCTTTATAATTTCTGCTGGTCAGAAATGTAGACTTTCTGGCACAGATAATGGGCGTAATAAATCACGCCCTTAGAAGCACATGTATGTTGGTGATTTATTTTGTAAGTTTGTGTTCCTCCGATTTTTTTTTAATGGGAACCTGTCACCAGATTTAGGGACTATAAGCTGAGGCCAATACCACTGAGTTGTTATATAGAGCATTCTTGAATACTGTATAAAAGAGCCAAGGCCGCTCTGTATAACGTAAAAAACACTTGTATAATACTCACCTAGAGGGTGGTCTGGTTCGATGGGTATCGCTGCTCTCCAGTGAGGCGCCTCCTCTTTCGGTTCCCACGCACCCTCTCTGCTGCGATATTCGGCCTCCTTCTTCCCAATCGAGTGGGGATGATGCGTCTACATCATCCACACAAGCTGACATTGCGGTCCTGAGCAGACAAACTTTGATCTGCCCTGCTGAGGGCAGATCAAAGTACTGTAATGCACAGGCCTTATTACCCCATTTGCCACTGCACCAGGGCAATTGGAAAGAGTCGGGTAAAGTGCCGACATTGTCACATATAATGAATGTGATAATCCTGGGTGTCTGTGGGCTGCTATTTTTAGGCTGGGGGTGCCACAATAACCATGGGCCGATCCATCCTGAGAATACCAGCTACCAGCTGTCCGCTTATCATGACTGGGTATCAAAAGAGGGGAGAAGGAAGGACCGCAGAACATTTTTTTAAAAAATATTTATTGAAATATTTTTTATTTTTAAAAGCCGCATGCGGTTCCTTTTATTTTGATACACAGCCATGATAACGTGCAAAGTTGGGGGCTGCCTGCAGCTGTATGCCTTGTCCTTGTTGGGGCGACCCTACGCCATTTTTTTTAATTTATTTATTTTTACACCAATCTAGATGCAGACAGCATGTGCATCTAGATTGAAAGCTGTCTTTTACAGTCCGAGTCCATCCATCACTAGTCAATAGACAAACAAAAAGTGCATAGTGCTCATATTGTTGTGTAAACAGAAATATGATATGTAAAATTAAAAATGACATGCCAGAAGGCAAGCAAAATCAAGAAATTCAAAAAACAAAATTATTAAGTAAATGTATTAAATATTAGTTGTATCCTAACTATAATGAAATTGTTGCACAGTGGTTTTCTTCACTTTGCTTTTTTCTTATTTTCTCATAGGCACTTCATTCAGGGAGAAGACCCAATCAAAGTCAACATCTAAGTCACTGAGCGGGTCGAGTGAAGTACCTAAAACTTTGCAGACCACCGCAGGTATGGTTTTAGCATATACACATCTCTAAATTATCGATAAAAAAAACAATTAAAAATAATTTTAACACAAACAGTCCCATTCTCACACCACATAAAAATACCCAATTAAAGAAAGCAGCCAAAGCTCTCATTGAGCCCAATAGGAGTCATTGTGTCCAATCTATAAATCTAATGACTCAAGTTGCGCAAGGGCCTTAAATACTGTCATATGAAAAAGTTTGGGCACCCCTATTAATGTTAACCTTTTTTCTTTATAACAATTTGGGTTTTTGCAACAGCTATTTCAGTTTCATATATCTAATAACTGATGGACTGAGTAATATTTCTGGATTGAAATGAGGTTTATTGTTCTAACAGAAAATGTGCAATCCGCATTTAAACATAATTTGACCGCTGCAAAAGTATAGGCACCTCAACATAAAAGTGATATAAATATTTTGTAGATCCTCCTTTTGCAAAAATCACAGCTTCTAGTCACTTCCTGTAGCTTTTAATGAGTTCCTGGATCCTGGATGAAGGTATATTTGACCATTCCTGTTTACAAAACAATTCCAGTTCAGTTAAGTTTGATGGTCGCCGAGCATGGACAGCACGCTTCAAACCATCCCACAGATTTGCAATGATATTCAGGTCTGAGGACTGGGATGGCCATTCCAGAACATTGTAATAGTTCCTCTGCTTGAATGCCTGAGTAGATTTGGAGCGGTGTTTTGGATCATTGTTTTGCTGAAATATCCATCCCCTGCGTAACTTCAACTTCGTCACTGATTCTTGCACATTATTGTCAAGAATCTGCTGATACTGAGTTGAATCCATGCGACCCTCAACTTTAACAAGATTCCCGGTGCCGGCATTGGCCACACAGCCCCAAAGCATGATGGAACCTTCATCAAATTTTACTGTGGGTAGGTAGCAAGTGCTTTTCTTGGAATGCCGTGTTTTTTTGCCTCCATGCATAACGCCTTTTTGTATGACCAAACAACTCAATCATTGTTTCATCAGTCCACAGGACCTTCTTCCAAAATGTAATTGGTTTGTCCAAATGTGCTTTTGCATACCTCAGGCGACTCTGTTTGTGGCGGGCTTGCAGAACTGGCTTCTTTCGCATGACTCTCCCATACAGCTTCTCCTTGTGCAACGTGTGCAACGTGCACTGTATTGTTGACCGATGCACATTGACACCATCTGCAGCAATACTGTTTAATATTGTTTAATATTATTTATTTAAATAACTAAAAAAAAAAAATGGGCTTCTCTGTATTTTGATTGCCTGACATCACAGTACTGTAAAAATAAATAAATCATTAAAAAAATGACATAGTGCTGCGCGGTATTTTTCATTCTCAGAGCAGATAAAGCAGACTGCTAGGGGCTACCACCCCCATCTGCCTGATTTACCTTGGCTGGCAATCAAAATACAGAGAAGCCCATTATTTTTTTTATAAAAAAAATAATTAAAAAAAAATGCGTGGGCTCCTGCCGTATTTTGATTGTCAGTCAGATAAAGCCAGGCAGCTGGGGGCTGGGAATCTCGGCAGCCCAAAGCCACCCCTTGAAATGGCACATTGTTCCTTAGTGCCGTTTCCAAGCGCTTTACACGGCTCGTCCAGCGGCCATGATGACGGTGGTTTATTGGGTAATAAAGGGGTTATTACCAGCTTTGTATTCTCAGATAGTACTAAGCCCGAAATTCATTGTGTCACGCCAAATTAGACATGGCCACCATGAATTTCTAGGAAACAGTAAAAAAAAACACAACAAAGAGAATTTTTTTTTACTAGAAATAAAACAAAAAAAACTTTAGAGAATCTGTCTTTATTATAAAAAAATCCTTAGTCTGACGTAATCCACTGGGACAGCAAAGTCAACTCTGCATCATCACTTGCACAGACACAGTCTTTACACAGTGAGAAGCAAAGCGCAATGTCAACTCTGCTTCATCACTGTGCACAGACACAATCTAAACACAATGAGAAGCAAAGCGCAAAGTCAACTCTGCTTCATCACTCTGTACAGACAGTCTATACAGTGAGAAGCAGAGAGAGCAATGAACAATGTCAACTCTGCTTCATCACTCTGAACGTCCCAGAAAGCTCGTGTTCGGGGTCGTGTGCACGAACACCATGTATTCGGTACGCACCCCCAACTTTACAGTTCGGGTTCGTCCATCCCTAGTTACCACCTCTAACCTCTGATCTTTGTTGCGGCTCTGGTATTTAGTGATATTAATCATGTTCCTTCTGACAACTGCTTTTTCAGGTTTGTCTCGGTCTGGAGAGGCTGGGGACATATACATCACAGGAGGGGCTGGGGCATACACATCACAAGAGGGGCTGGGGCATACACATCCAAGGAGGGACTGAGGGTGTATATATCACAGGAGGGGTGTATACATCACAGGAGATGCTGGACGCGGATAGCACTGTCGGCAGCACAGACAGCACTAGATGGCAGCATGAACAGCACTAGGTGGCACAACGGACAGCACTAGGTGGCACAATGGACAGCACTAGGTGGCAGCACGAACGCCAGTAGGTGGCATCCTGGACAACACTAGGTGGCAGCACGGAGAGCACTAGGAGGTAACACAAAGAGCACTAGGTGGCAGCATAGAGAGCACGAAGAGGCAGCATAGAGAGCACGAAGAGGCAGCATGAAGAGCACTAGGAGGCAGCGCGGAGAGCACTAAGTGGCAGCACGGAGCGCACCAGGTGGCAGCTCGGAGAGCATTAGGTGGCAGCTCGGAGAGCACTAGGTGGCAGCATGGACAGCACAAGGAGGCAGCATGGAGAGCACTATGTGGCAGCACTGACAGCACTAGGAGGCTGCACGGGTTACACAGCACTGAGGGGATACACACAGTACTAGGGGGTACACAGCTCTGGACAGGGGGGGACAGCGATAGGTGGCGTACTCACAGTACTGGAGGGAGGACTCACACAGCACAGGTCCAGGAGGCATGTACAGCAGGGAGGCATCTGCTGCGCCTCTTCTGTGACAGGAGCACAGCGCGCTGCTTACCCCTCCCACATGGTAAGCCCTGAGCACGCTAGCATAGGTCAGGGTTGAGCCTAGAATGTACAGGATGCAGTCAGGTCCCAAAAAGAGCCCCTACATTCTAGTACGGGCTGCAATCAGGATCTGGAAGAAGCCCGTACATTCTAGCATCTACGCAGAGTGAGTGCGCTTCCTCGCATCACGGACATGGATTTAAAGGAACGGCGGCTGGCAAGAGAACTGCGGTTACCTGTAATGTCCCCGGAGGCCGCAGAAAAAGTCATCGTGGGACGGTGGTTCCTCACCCCTTATCTAAGTGATTAAAATATTTCAAAAGTTTGTCCCAAAAAATGTGTTCACTGTTTGCATCATTTTCTGCGACTCGTAGTGTTCCCATTTTTCCGCAGATGCTACGTTTTGACCCCCTGTTATAGCATTTTGCTTAAAATTTGCGATGACCAAAAAACTTAACTTTGGCGTTTGGAAGGGTTTTTTTGCTGCTATGCCGTTTACCTATCAGGTTAATTGATTTTATATTTTAATACATAGGGCATTTCTGAACTCGGCGATTCCAAATAAGTTTATATTTTTTATTTTTTTAACCCTTTGATTTTCAGTGGGGCAAATGGGGAGTGATTTAAACTTTTGTTTTTTATTTTTTTTTTATTGTTTACAACTTATTTTTTAACTTTTTTTATTTACCTAGTCCCCCTAGTATCATAGTATCATAGTTTTTTTAAGGTTGAAGGGAGACTCTAAGGTGGGCTTTGCACACTACGACATCGCAGGTACGATGTCGGTGGGGTCAAATTGAAAGTGACGTACATCCGGCATCGCATGCGACATCGTACTGTGTAAAGCCTAGATGATACGATTAACGAGCGCAAAATCGTCGTAATCGTATCATCGGTGCAGCGTCGGCGTAATCCATAATTACGCTGACGCGACAGTTCGATGTTGTTCCTCGCTCCTGCGGCAGCACACATCGCTGTGTGTGTAGTCGCAGGAGCGAGGAACATCTCCTACGGCCGTCACCGAGGCTTCCGTAGGATATGCGTAAGGACGGAGGTGGGCAGGATGTTTACATCCTGCTCATCTCCGCCCCTCCGCCGCTATTGGCTGCCTGCCGTGTGACATCGCTATGACGCCGCACGACCCGCCCCCTTAGGAAGGAGGCGGGTCTCCGGCCACAGCGACGGTCGCAGGGCAGGTGAGTGCGTGTGAAGCTGGCGTAGCGATAATTTTCGCTACGCCAACTATCACACGATATCGTACCTGCGACAGGGGCGGGGACTATCGCGTGCGACATCGCAGCATCGGCTTGTGATGTCGCAACGTGCAAAGCCCGCCTAAGTCCATCTAGTTCAACCCGTAGCCTAACATGTTGATCCAGAGGAAGGCAAAAAAACCCCAATGTGGCAAACAAGTTCCAATGGGGAAAAAAAATCCTTCCTGACTCCACATACGGCAATCAGACTAGTTCCCTGGATCAACACCCTGTCATAAAATCTAATATACATAACTGGTAATATCACATTTTTCAAGAAAAGCATCCAGGCTCTGCTTAAATGTTAGTAGTGAATCACTCATTACAACATCATGCGGCAGAGAGTTCCATAGTCTCACTGCCCGTACAGTAAAGAATCCTCGTCTTTGATTATGATTAAACCTTCTTTCCTCAAGACGTAGCGGATGCCCCCGTGTTCCAGTCGCAGGCCTAGGTGTAAAAAGATCTTTGGAAAGGTCTCTGTACTGTCCCCTCATATATTTATACTTTGTGATTAGATCCCCCCTAAGGCTTCGTTTTTCCAAACTAAATAACCCCAAGTTTAATAACCTTTCTTGGTATTGCAGCCCACCCTCTAATAATCTTGTTCGCTCTTCTCTGCACCCTCTCCAGTTCAGCTATGTCCTTTTTATATATCGGTGACCAGAATTGTACACAGTATTCTAAGTGCGGTCACACTAGTGACTTGTACAGAGGTAGAACTATATTTTTTTCATGAACACTTATACCTCTTTTAATACATCCCATTATTTTAATAGCCCTGGCAGCAGTTGCCTGACACTGACCACCAAAGTTAAGTTTACCATCCACCCATACACCCAAGTCTTTTTCTGTGTCTGTTTTACCCAGTGTTCTACAATTAAGTACATAATTATAATTTTTATTTCCTCTACCCAAGTGCATGACCTTACATTTATCTACATTAAACTTCAATTGCCACTTCTCAGCCCAATCCTCCAATTTGCATAATTCTCCCTGTAATATAAAATTATCCTCCTCTGTATTGATTACCCTGAAGAGTTTAGTATCATCTGCAAATATTAAAATTCTACTCCGCATGCCTCCAACAATGTCATTAATAAATATGTTGAAAAGAAGCGGGCCCAATACTGACCCCTGTGGTACCCCACTATGAACTGAGACCCAGTCCGAGTACATACCATTAATAACCACCCTTTGTTTCCTATCACTGAGCCAGTTTTTAACCCAGTTACACATATTTTCCCCTATCCCCATTATTCTCATTTTATGTACCAACCTTTCTTTGTCGCTCCATTGGGAGACCCAGACAATTGGGTGTATAGCTTCTGCCTCCGGAGGCCACACAAAGTATTACACTTTAAAAAGTGTAACCCCTCCCCTCTGCCTATACACCCTCCCGTGGATCACGGGCTCCTCAGTTTTATGCTTTGTGTGGAAGGAGGCACACATCCACTCATGCATTCTCATTTTAGTTATGTCGGTTGAAGAAAAGAGGGCCCCCACGGGGCCCCCGGCATGTTCCCTTCTCACCCCACTACGTCGGCGGTGTTGTTAAGGTTGAAGTACCCATTGTGGGTACAGAGGCTGGAGCCACATGCCGTCTCCTTCACCATCCCTTATGCGGCTCTGGAAGAAGTGGGATCCTAAGCGGTCATCCATTTACTGGGACCGTGCTCCATCTGCAGCCCCTGTGGGACCCTGCCGGACCGGAGCCTCTTCAACCTCAGGGACCGGGCCCTGCAACTCTAAGGTACTCTGTGTCCCCATAGGGGACTGTGCAGGGAGCGCACCTTCTTCCCGGAAGCCACGGTGGCTGCTGAATTCAGAGGCCGGTGGACTTCCGCGCCGACCGTGCCTGCTTGTCGGGCGCGGTCTCAAATTTAGTCCCCGGCGTCATCGCGGCCTAGTCACAAAAATCCCGCCCCCGGGCCTGCCTGTCAGGGGTAAGGGCGGGATTACCGACCTGACGTCGGATGTGAGGGCTGGAGCATCCTGCATGTTTCCTCCCCCCTCACTGATCACTGTGGGGACCCCAGATTCCCGCACTTTTCTGGCGCCGCCCACGGCTCCACTCCTGCCCTGAGAGCTCCGGCAGCCATTTTTTGGCATTCTGCCGGTGGAGGATTCTCAGTGAACAGCTCTGCATCTCCGGGGGATCCAAGGCAGGGAATCTGGAGGACACACACCGCTCGTTAGCGGTCGGTAAGCCACACCGGTCACCCGGTGCTGGTCCCCCTAGGGTGCCGGATTAGATACGTATATATCTATATCTATCTGTTCGGTCGGGCTGTATACCCCCTTCCCATATACCCTCAGTGATCACTCTCCTAGGAGACAACAGCATGTCGTCCACAAGGAGCAAAGCTGCTAAGGCACAGGGTTTTTTTGCGGCCTGTACCTCTTGTGGGGCTATGTTACCTGCGGGTTCCACCTACCCTCACTGTGAGCAATGCTCGACCCCTGTTTCGCTTGCTCAGCCGGAGCCTCGGACACTGGTGGGCCCCTCGGCTCATGTAGACCCCCCTGCTCCCCCTGACCAGGCTGCAGGGACAGAGTTCGCCTCTTTTGCTGAGAAACTCTCTGAGTCACTTTCTCAATCTATTGCACAGTCTATGGACAAATGGTCTTCTAAGCTGCTAGAGGCTTTGCAGTCCAGACCGGACCTTTCACAGGCCCCGGCCCCTGTTGGCTCGTCGCCTCCAGGCCCCTCTCGGTTCGCGCCGCAGCGCGCTCCCAGGTTGGCCCCTCGGTCTCAGGCGGAGGACTCCTGCCCGGACCGTAGTCCTAGACCGGCTAAGCGGGCTCGCTGGGACTCTTCACCGACTTCCTCTCGCGATCCCAGCTTGAGGACTCTCTGGAGGACGAGGCGGACATCGCAGCTCAGGGCTCTGACCCTGACGTCGCCCTTAACCTTGATACACCTGAGGGGGACGTCTTAGTAAATGATCTTATCTCGTCCATCAACCAGGTGTTAGATCTCTCTCCCCCGCCTCCTCCTGTAGAGGAGTCGGCGTCTCAGCAGGAGAAACACCAGTTTCGGTTCCCCAAACGTACACGCAATACGTTTTTTGATCACTCTAACTTCAGGGACGCTGTCCAGAAGCCCAGAGCGGCCCCGGACAAGCGCTTTACTAAGCGCCTCACTGACACGCGTTACCCCTTCCCATCTGAAGTAGTTAAGGGTTGGGCTCACTGTCCCAAGGTGGATCCTCCAGTCTCAAGATTGGCGGCTAGATCCGTGGTGTCGGTTGCAGATGGCTCATCGCTAAAGGATGCCACTGACAGACAGATAGAGCTCTTGGTGAAGTCCATCTATGAGGCCACGGGCGCGTCTTTTGCCCCGGCCTTTGCAGCCGTGTGGGCACTCCAAGGTATCTCGGCTTGTCTGACTGAGATTAATGCTGTCACACGTAATTCGGCTCCGCAAGTTGCGTCTTTGACCTCTCAGGCGTCAGCCTTTTCATCCTACGCCATGAACGCCGTCCTGGACTCTGCTAGCCGTACAGCTGTAGCATCCGCTAACTCTGTGGCAGTCCGCAGGGCCATGTGGCTATGCAAATGGAAGGCAGACTCGGCTTCCAAGAGGTTCTTAACCGGTTTGCCGTTTTCTGGCGACCGTTTGTTTGGCGAACGATTGGATGAGATTATTAAGGAATCCAAAGGAAAGGAATCCTCCTTACTCCAGGCCAAACCTAAGAGACCTCAACAGAGAAAGGTTCAATCGAGATTTCGGTCCTTTCGTCCCTCAGCCAAGTCCCAATCCTCTTCGTCCAACAGGCCGGAGAAAGGCCAGAGGAACTCCTATGCGTGGCGATCCAAGTCTCGCCCACAAAAGGCCGCAGGAGGCACTGCTTCCAAGGCGGCTTCCTCATGACTCTCGGCCTCCCCTGACCGCATCCTCGGTCGGTGGCAGGCTCTCCCGCTTTGGCGACGCCTGGTGGCCACATGTTCAAGACCGATGGGTGAGAGACATTCTGTCTCATGGTTACAGGATAGAGTTCAGCTCTCGTCCTGCGGCTCGCTTCTTCAGAACCTCTCCGCCCCCCGCTCAGGCCGACGCACTTTTTCAGGCAGTAGCCGCTCTAAAGATGGAAGGATTTGTGATCCCCGTTCCCCTTCAGGAACGTGGTCGCGGATTTTACTCCAACTTGTTCGTGGTGCCAAAAAAGGATGGGTCATTCCGTCCCGTTCTGGAAATCAAGCTACTCAACAGACATGTGAGAACCAGACGGTTACGGATGGAATCTCTCCGCTCGGTCATCGCCTCAATGTCACAAGGAGACTTCCTAGCATCGATCGACATCAAGGATGCTTATCTCCATGTACCGATCGCACCCGAGCATCAACGTTTCCTACGTTTCGCCATCGGGGACGAACATCTCCAGTTCGTGGCATTGCCTTTCGGCTTGGCTACAGCCCCACGGGTTTTCACCAAAGTCATGGCTTCCGTTGTGGCGGTCCTGCATTCTCAGGGCCACTCGGTGATTCCATACTTGGACGATCTCCTAGTCAGGGCCCCGTCTCGGGTGGCGTGTCAACAAAGTCTATCTGTCGCTCTGGCGACTCTCCAGCGGTTCGGGTGGATCATCAACTTCCCGAAATCCAAGTTGACACCGACCCAATCACTGACGTACCTTGGGATGGAGTTTCATACCCAGCAAGCGTTAGTCAAGCTTCCGAGCGACAAACAGCTTTCTCTGCAGGCAGGGGTGCAATCCCTTCTTCGGAGTCAGTCACACCCCTTAAGGCGCCTCATGCACTTCCTGGGGAAGATGGTGGCAGCTATAGAGGCAGTCCCGTTCGCACAATTCCATCTTCGGCCACTCCAATGGGACATTCTCCGCAAATGGGACAGGAGTTCGGCTTCCCTCGACAGGAACGTCTCTCTTTCCCTTGCAACCAAGACGTCACTTCAGTGGTGGCTCCTTCCCAATTCTCTGTCGCAGGGAAAATCCTTCCTACCCCCAACCTGGGCTGTGGTCACCACGGACGCGAGCCTGTCAGGGTGGGGAGCGGTTTTTCTCCACCACAGGGCTCAGGGAACCTGGACTCCGATAGAGTCATCCCTTCAGATCAATATTCTGGAGATAAGGGCAGTGTATCTAGCCCTATTGGCTTTTCATCGGTGGTTGGAGGGCAGGCAGATCTGTATTCAGTCGGACAACGCCACTGCCGTCGCATACATCAACCACCAAGGCGGCACTCGCAGTCGTCAAGCCTTCCAGGAAGTCCGACGGATTCTGCAGTGGGTGGAAGCCACAGCCTCCACCATCTCCGCAGTTCACATCCCGGGCGTAGACAACTGGGAAGCAGATTTTCTCAGTCGTCAGGGCATGGACGCGGGGGAATGGTCTCTGCACCCAGACGTTTTTCGAGAGATCTGTCGCCGCTGGGGAACGCCGGACGTCGATCTCATGGCGTCACGGCACAACAACAAAGTCCCGGCATTCATGGCACGGTCTCAGGATCACAGAGCTCTGGCGGCGGACGCGTTAGTTCAGGATTGGTCGCAGTTTCGACTGCCTTATGTGTTTCCCCCTCTGGCAATGCTGCCCAGAGTACTACGCAAGATGCGGTCCGACTGCCGTCGCGCCATTCTCGTCGCTCCAGACTGGCCGAGGCGGTAGTGGTATCCCGATCTGTGGCATCTCACGGTGGGTCAACCGTGGGCGCTTCCAGACCGTCCAGACTTGCTGTCACAAGGGCCGTTTTTCCATCTGAATTCTGTGGCCCTCAACCTGACTGTGTGGCCATTGAGTCCTGGCTCCTAGCGTCTTCAGGGTTATCTCAGGATGTCATTGCCACCATGAGACAGGCCAGGAAGCCTACGTCCGCCAAGATCTATTATAGGTCTTGGCAAATCTTCCTATCCTGGTGCGCTAATAACGGTTTTACTCCATGGCCGTTTGCCTTACCCACTTTTCTTTCATTCCTTCAATCCAGAATGGACAAGGGTTTGTCACTGGGCTCTCTCAAGGGCCAAGTATCGGCGCTCTCCGTGTTTTTTCAAAAGCGTCTAGCCAGGCTTACGCAGGTCCGCACGTTCCTGCAGGGAGTTTGCCACATAGTCCCACCTTACAAGCGTCCGCTGGAACCCTGGGATCTTAACAGGGTGCTAACGGCTCTTCAGAAACCACCTTTCGAGCCGCTGCGGGATGTCTCTTTATCACGTCTTTCGCAGAAGGTGGCCTTCCTAGTGGCAGTCACATCACTTCAGAGAGTGTCTGAGCTAGCAGCGCTGTCATGCAAAGCCCCCTTCCTGGTGTTTCACCAGGATAAGGTGGTTCTGCGTCCGGTCCCGGAATTTCTCCCTAAGGTGGTATCCCCTTTTCATCTCAATCAGGATATCTCCTTGCCTTCATTTTGCCCTAATCCAATTCACCAGTGTGAAAGGGATTTGCACTCTTTGGATCTTGTGAGAGAACTCCGGCTCTACGTGTCTCGCACGGCGCCCCTGCGTCGTTCAGATACGCTCTTTGTCCTTGTTGCTGGCCAGCGTAAGGGCTCGCAGGCTTCCAAGTCAACCTTGGCTCGGTGGATCAAGGAACCGATTCTCGAAGCCTACCGTTCTTCTGGGCTTCCGCTTCCTTCAGGGCTGAAAGCCCATTCTACCAGAGCCGTGGGTGCGTCCTGGGCATTGCGGCACCGGGCTACGGCTCAGCAGGTGTGTCAGGCAGCTACGTGGTCTAGTCTGCACACTTTCACGAAACACTATCAAGTGCATACTATGCTTCGGCAGACGCCAGTCTAGGTAGACGAGTCCTTCAGGCGGCGGTTGCCCACCTGTAAGAGGGGGCCGTTTTTCGGCTCTTTTTATTGAGGTATTCTTTTACCCACCCAGGGACTGCTCTTGGACGTCCCAATTGTCTGGGTCTCCCAATGCAGTGACAAAGAAGAAGGGAATTTTGTTTACTTACCGTAAATTCCTTTTCTTCTAGCTCCTATTGGGAGACCCAGCACCCGCCCCTGTACCCTTCGGGCTGGTTGTTTTTTTGTGTACACATGTTGTTCATGTTGAATTGTTCTTTTGGTTCATGGTTTGCAGTTCTCCGAACATCCTTCGGATTGCATTTACCCTAGACCAATTTATACGTTTTCTCCTTCCTGCTTTTGCACCAAAACTGAGGAGCCCGTGATCCACGGGAGGGTGTATAGGCAGAGGGGAGGGGTTACACTTTTTAAAGTGTAATACTTTGTGTGGCCTCCGGAGGCAGAAGCTATACACCCAATTGTCTGGGTCTCCCAATAGGAGCTAGAAGAAAAGGAATTTACGGTAAGTAAACAAAATTCCCTTCTTTGTGTGGCACCGTATCAAAAGCTTTTGAAAAGTCCATATACACAACATCCACTGCATTTCCCTGGTCCACGCATGAACTTACCTCTTCATAGAAGCTGATCAAATTAGTTTGACAGGATCGATCCCTCATAAACCCATGTTGATACTCTGTCATAAGGTTATTTTTCTTGAGATACTCCAGTATAGCATCTCTCAAGAAACCCTCAAGGATTTTACCAACCGTAGAGGTTAAACTTACCAACCTATAATTTCCCGGCTCAGTTTTTGTCCCCTTTTTGAATATTGGCACCACATTTGCTATGCGCCAGTCCTGCGGTACCGATCCTGTTATTAAGGAATCTGTGAAGATTAAAAATAATGGTCTATCTATCACAGAACTCAATTCCTGTAGTACTCTGGGGTGTATGTCATCCGGGCCCGGAGATTTGTCAACCTTAGTGATTTTGAGGCGGCGGCGTACTTCCTGCTGGGTTAAGCAGGTAATATTCAAGGGTGAATTTATGGTATCACTGGTCATGTCATCTGCCATAGCATTTTCTTGTATAAAAACCGTAGAAAAAAAGTAATTCAGCAGGTTGGCTTTACCCTCATCCCCCTCCACCATTTCAGCAAGACTATTTTTAAGGGGGCCAACACTATTGCTTTTCAGTTTTTTACTGTTTATGTAGTTAAAGAATATTTTAGGATTATTTTTACTTTCTCTCGTAATGAGTCTCTCTGTCTCAAACTTAGCTAACTTAATTTGCTTTTTACATATTTTATTTGATTTTCTATAATTATATAATGCCTCATTACTACCCACCCTCTCTAATTCTTTTAAGGCTTTCTGTTTTTCTTTTATTGCTTCCCTTATAGCTCTATTTAGCCATAGGGGATTCCTCCTATTTCTAGCATGTTTGTTCCCATAGGGTATATTTTCTGCACAAGCCCTATTCAGGATGCTCATAAAAGTCTCCCATTTGCTTTGTGTACTTTTATTACTTAGTACATCATCCCAGTTTATTGCACTAAGATCATCTCCCGACCGTTTAAAATTTGCTTTCCTGAAGTTTAGTGTCCTTGTAGCCCCTCTACTATACATCTTACTAAAGAATACACGAAAACTTATTATTTTGTGATCACTATTCCCCAAGTAACCCCCAACTTGTATATTTGATATGTGGTCTGGCCTATTGGTTAGTACAAGGTCTAGTAGTGCTCCCCCTCTTGTGGGGTCCTGTACTATTTGGGAAAGGTAATTATCTTTCATTGTTATCAAAAATCTATTTCCTTTGCTCGAACTGCAAGTTTCTGTTCCCCAATTTATATCAGGATAGTTAAAGTCCCCCATAATAATTACCTCTCTGAGACTCGCTGCTTTATCAATTTGCTTTATGAGGAGATTCTGCCACCGCACCAGGGCAATTGGAAAGAGTCGGGTAAAGTGGCGGCATTGTCACATCTAATGGATCCTATAACGTGGGAATCCCCATCCTGAGAATACCAGCCTTCAGTCGTGTGCCTTTATCTTGGCTGGTATCAAAATTGGGGGGCACCGCACGTGGTTTTTTTTAAAAAAATTTTTTTATTATTGTACTGCATGATATAGACCCGCCCACCGGCGGCTGTGAGACAGCTGTCACTCAGAGTGGGGGCGCGTCTGACTGCAACCAATCATAGGCGCCGGTGGGCGCGGGAAGCAGGGAATAATGAGCGGCCGGCATTTTCAAAAGAGGAGAAGCCGCCAGAGCATTGCGACAGCTCTGCAGCGCCGCGCCTGTGTGATCGGTGAGTATGAGAGAGGGGGGGAGAGGGAGAGACCAACCGACAGAGAGAGACACCGACATTGACAGAGAGAGAGAGATAGAGACCGAGAGAGACAGAGAGAGAGAGACCGGCTGACAGAGAGAGCGAGACCGACCGACAGACAGAGAGAGACTAGGAGTGCTTTTAAAAGATTTAGAATGTTCTGCTGGACATGCTGAGCATGCTCAGAGAACTGTCGAGAGAGAAATGTAGGTGAAGATAGCTAATGTTATCTTCATTCAGAGTATCCAGAAGCACGTATCGAATTAGCAATACATCTGCGCAGATATTACTGAATCAGACAATGATCACACAAAACGTGTTCACCGTATGAGCCAATGTCATAGACTGGACTCGTATATTGAAATAGACTCAATTATACAGAATGCAACATTGACCTTGAAACTAGAACAGGGAGTAGGGAGTATTCAACTCCCCAGTTTTTCCCAGTATGTTATAAAATACCTCTCTGCTTATTATTCCTTCTTTCTGTATGTGTGAAACCACTGATAAGGCTTCCAATTAACTTAATGAATATCTCCCTTGTTCATTTGTACCTTGGCTTCATCATCTTGCCAGTTAATCCTTTCCTGAATATACAACCTAGAATCATATTATGGCGTCTTTGCAATTGTCATATAGACACACAGATAATTATGCAATGACATCTACATTTTGATTATTTACATACACAGATATTCTTATTACGTTTGAACAAACAATTTATAGCCCCGGCTACCTTCACAGGCCCCCCTTAATAAGATATCTGTGAATGTTGTCAACCTTAAATTTTAATTTTTTTTCCCATTCAGATATATTTTATTTGGAACTTATTTGTGACCTTCCCCCCTTGGGACTCTAATATTATATATATATATATATATATATATATATATATATATATATATATATATATATATATATATATATGGGCCTTCCATTAGATTGTTGTTAATACAACACTACAGGCTTTAGCTCCCCCTTAAAAACTTATTTTATTTATTAAAAATAACTTTATGATTTATAGAGGCTATTAGAATTGGCGTTATTACTTTCATTAGGGCACATTATCCTGACCAAGGAAAATTGAATTTAGACCTTATCTTAAAATTAGCACATAACCAAAAAAACATTTGCTACAGATTGTCTATGGTTCTTCTTTCCGGATATGCTCTTGATAAAAAAAAAACAAAAACATTATGAGGCTTCATGTGAACAGTTTGTGGCGCTGACTTAGAGAAACTTTCTGGAATAATGGGTAAAATAGCAGCCGCTTTCTATTTCGGTTGTTTCAGGTCTGTTGGTTTCTGAGATGTGATGGTAACTTGCGTGTCACTGCCAGTGCTCAGCAGACTAGGCCGGGGAGACATCAGCCTGATGGGATAGACTCTTCCAAAACTTTTCCTGAGATTAGAGAGTCCATAGCTAGCATTTTGTGTTAAGGAAAATTACTGAATATATTCATATGTGAGTTAGTAGGAAACAAAAACATTTATAAATTGTTAGGTTACATTAACTAAACCACATATTTGGGTCTATAAAATGGCCAAACTAAGTATTTTAGATTACTCAATTCGTACCTTCAACAGTCCCTCCTTAAGACTCAATTCTGCCATTTCCAAATACTAAGGGTACTGCGTTCCCTTAGGTAGAGAGGAAGAAAGATCTATTGGGGAAAAACCTGCCTGACTGAACGTTGAGGCATGGGTGGAGAGGGGAAAAGTTTTCTTCCCCGGTTTGAGACCAAGGACCCCATGGCGAGTCCTCACCCTTTGTAGTTGGACTTTCCCATGTCTGAAGGCTCTAAAAGTCCTCTCTTCTAACTATTTTGGCAATGATGGTCATAGACTGTACAGGTCTTTTTGAAAAAAATAACTAAGAGCAGGATGCTCAGTGCAGCTCCTGTGGATCGACCCTTCAGCAATGCGAGGCATGAATCCATGTTGTCCTGCCGTTGAGCTTTATCGAAATCTCTGTGGTTGGGAGAAGCTGGATCAACTCATCTAATCTTGACTCATGGCTCTTTCTCGCTTGTCCCTTTAGGATTAATCAGTCTCCTGACTGAAAACCATATGCTACTAACTCTGATTTAGGATCTGAAATTAGAAAATACACTTGTTTGTTTCACTATTTAGTCAATCATGAAAATTGTACGTGCCTTGTGTTAAACCAAAAAACATTTTACATAGAGACCTGTTTATTACTAAAGAGAAACAAAACACGCATTGGTTGACAACTTGTTAGTTGTTTTTTTACATACCACTTGCATTATGTGGATTTTCAGCAATGACGTCATTTTCTGCACTGGAATGCCTCTGACCAAACTTGGAGAGAAATCTAAACAACACGCACAGGCTTGCATACAACGTGCTCATGATATACATCTATGATCAGTTTGCAGTCTCTAAAAATGGTTAGAGCATGTGTATGTTGTTTCTGCGGATTCTTTACAGTTTTTTGCACATTTAAAGACGTGTTTTACAAGACTGGGTGAGTCTGCCCACCTGGGTACTGAACCCTGGTGTCACCTAAGCGCACACTGATATCCGTCTTTCACAGATTTTAGTCCATGTTACCTGGGCCATCATTGAGAAGAGATCTCATGGCAGAGAAAGCTTACCGCCCTTTATCCACAGACCTTCCTCAGTCAGCCTTTCTCCCTGCGTCTCGCACTCCATTCCTTGTTGATTCGCTTGTTCCTGTAGGGCTGGGTTGGGTAGGGAACCTTTTATGCGGCCCCCTGGCAGATTCCCGGGGGCTGCAGTTCTGGGTCTGACGCTGTGGTCTTGTAGTTTGCCGGCCTTTTAATTCATCACATGCGCCGCTGTCCAGTGTCAGCGTGCTCAGCGGTGTGTGTGTGCCCGCCCCTCTGTGAAAAGTGCCGCCTCCCCCTCCACAGGATCTAGGTGCAGACACTGCAGAGAGTGCTGCCTCCTCCCCCTGTACAAGATGTAGGTACAGATAGTGCCGCCTCCTCCTGTACGGCACTATAGCTGTGTGCCCGCTGCCCGTGTGCCTGCTGCCCACACTCCCGCCGCTGTGTGCCTGCTGCCTGCACGCCTGCCGCTGTGTGCCTGCTGCCCGCACTCCCGCCGCTGTGTGCTCGCTGCCCGCCATCCCACGGCTGTGTGCCCGCTGCCCGCACTCCCGCCGCTGTGTGCCCGCTGCCCGCACTCCCGCTGCCCGCACTCCCGCCGCTGTGTGCCCGCTGCCCGCACTCCCGCCGCTGTGTGCCCGCTGCCCGCACTCCCGCCCCCCGCACTCCCGCTGCTGGGTGCCCGCTGCCCGCACTCCCGCCGCTGTGTGCCCGCTGCCCGCAGTCCCGCCGCTGTGTGCTCGCTGCCCTCTGTGACCGTCCAGTCCTTTGGGGCCTTCCAATTCTGTGTACCACCCCCTCCCAGAGCTGTGTGCAACGCTCAGTGCTGTATCCCCCCAGTGATGTCAGGGCTCTGCAAGTGCTTTGTGCAGCCTGCCCCGTGCCGTGTGCCCTCCCAATGCTGTGTATAACCCCCAGTGTTTTGTTCCCCCAGTCATGTCTGTGCTCTGAAAGTGCTGTCCGTGCTCCCATTCCCTCCAGTGATGTCTCTGCCCTCCCCAGTGATGTCTCCTGCCCTCCCCAGTGATGTCTCCCACCCCCCCAGTGATGTCTCCCACCCCCCCAGTGATGTCTCCCACCCTCCCCAGTGATGTCTCCCACCCTCCCCATTGATGTCTCCCGTCCCCCCAGTGATGTCTCCCGCCCCCCAGTGATGTCTCCTGCCCCCCCCAGTGATGTCTCCCGCCCCCCCAGTGATTTCTCCACCCCCCCAGTGATGTCTCCCCCCCTCAGTGATGTCTCCCTTCCCCCAGTGATGTCTGTGCCCCAAGCCCCTCTTGTCATGTCTGTGCCCCCAGCCCCTCTTGTGATGTCTGTGCCCCCAGCCCATCTTGTGATGTCTGTGCCCCCAGCCCCTCTTGCGTTGTGTACGCCCCAGCAACCACTCTTGCATTGTGTGCAACCCAGCAGTCCCTCTTGCGTTGTGTGCGCCCCAGCAGCCCCTCTTGCGTTGTGTGCGCCCCAGCAGCCCCTCTTGCGTTGTTTACGCCCCAGCAGCCCCTCTTGCATTGTGTACGCCCCAGCAGCCCCTCTTGTGTTTATGTCTCCAACTCCTCTTGTGTTGTGTATGCCCCCCAGCCCCTCAGCCCCTCTTGTGTTGTGTTTGCCTCCAGCGTCTCCTGTGATGTGTATGTCCAGGACATGCTGGGGGCATACACATCACAGGAGACACTGGGGACATACACAGCACAGGAGGGGCTGGGGGCATTTACATCACAGGGGGTATATATATATGTCCCCAGCTCCTCATGTGATATATGTGCCTTCAGTATCTCCTGTGATGTATATACAGCAGTCCCAGCGTCTCCTATCTGATGTGTATACGTCAGTCCCAGCGTCTCCTATGTGATGTATATGCCCTCAGCCCCTCCAGTGATGTATGTTCCTCCAGCGTCTCCTGTGATGTATATACAAAGAGTTGACTGCGCTCCACACCGAGACAAATCTGGAAAAGCAGTTGTCAGAAGCAACATGATTAGTATTGCCGAACATCACAGCCGAACCAAAGAGAAACAGCTTCGGCCACCACAGTAAGGGTGAGTTAATTAATTGTTTGGCCATATATAGCACTGTTATTTTCACATTGATAATTTGGTGCGGCCCCCGAAGGTTCGTAGAAATTGCCAAATGGCCCCCGGTAGTAAAAAGGTTCCCCACCCCTGCTGTAGGGATTTAAGAACACAAGGAGTGACAGTAGTCACTGACGTGACAGGTGCCACCGAGGTATGGTCCATATGCATTGGTAAAGGACTCCTCAACTCTAGGCCCGTTCACTGCTTCTTGGTCAGCTGTACCTGTGCGGGGATCTCCATCCGATTCCATCAGCTCAAATCTAGACTTTATCTTCAGCGTACCTAGCTCATTTGACAACGGGAAAGATCTACATTCTACATACACATTCAACTATTTTACCTACTTCTGCTCCACCCACCAGAGAGGGCATTAATACATCACTTCCTCCTGTACCGATAGGAGGGGAGGGAGTGGTTCAAATTTAGACTACATCATGCTGTGTAAACTGTAGTATATCCAGTGCAGAATCGACCAGCATCTGATTCCATCTATAAAAACAAAAACTAAAAGAAATATGACTTAGATCATTCTTATAACAAACATATTTTATAGTAGTCCAGTAAACATGATATAATTGTTGCAAAAGAAAGGCCAGCTTTAAAGCCTATCCAATATGTCTGCTGCGCCTTCTTCTGCTGGAAAATATAATAAATATATTCTTCCCCCCCATTATTTTTTGGTTTTATGTACCAATTTGACAAAATGTATAGTTTTATAACAGCAGACAATATGATTAAACAAATGATGAATATAACTTATACACTTCTGGGGAATTTTGAAACATTACAATAGACAACACGGTTCGTATATATTCTGTATCTATAAAAGAAAGTAATTAATACTGGCAGTTTGTATGCAGAAACACAAAACAAAAACATGACCATAAAAACAAAAAAAAACTAATTTGCATATTTCAATTTTTTTTGTTTCTGCAAAATTAATTTAATTATTTAGGTATTAGCAGGATACTATTAATAATCTGCTGTGAAATTTTGAACTGTAAGGGTTAAACAAAACCCACCCTACCAGCCGAGAAAATCACTTATCAGTAAAAAGTGAAACACATGCAGCCCTTTAAATCTATACTGAAACCATTTTTTTTTCCTTTTTCTCTACTTTGTCAGTTTTTTTTTTTTTTCTCTACAACTTCTAATAAACTACAGTCTGCTGTAGCTTACAATGATTACACCCTCCCATACATCCCTGTGGGCTTATATAGGCCCCCACCTCAGTGCGCGGTGTCAGAATGGCTGGTGGGAAAAAAAACAACATTACAGATACTGGAAAGCCCATGGACAGAACTTTTATTATAGTCACAGAAAATAACTTTCACTACAGAAACATATATTACAGAAACTCTAAGATTGATGGGGTGGAATGGAAAGCATCATTAGAACGGGTGGCTTGGGATAGGGATCACTGGAGCTAACAGGAAAACTGGAGGGGGGCAGAAAGGAAGGGGGGCAAGCATTCCGGGGCTCTCCTTTGTTTCATTAGAGGAGGTTGGGGCAGACTCGTGGGTGCAGCCCGGACTGTGGGCGGTATCTTGGGAGATCTGCTGGGGCTGATTTAAAGGGATACTGTGATACTCTGGGAAAAGGCACACCTGGCTTCAGGTGGATCATTAATAAATCTACAGGGAATTTACCCACATCATTAGGCCCTTTTGACCATAATTTTTTGCACATGGAATAGAGAGAATTACAATAGGGAGTGCCTGTAGGGGGCAAGTCTCTTCACACCCTTCTGGGGAATTTAGTTTAATTAGGGTGAGAGTAATACCTCCTTCACCATCATAATTTATGGCGGCCTTTAATTTATTTAACAAATCAGATTTTAGTAAATTAACTAGACAGATTATTTTTTTGACAGCACAAACTGGTTGTAAATTATTGGGAAAGATACTACCGGTAGAGGAATGGTCAGAGTATGCGTAGTGGGTAATCCATCTACGCCCACCAGGGTAAGGACGTCATTAGGAAAAGGCAGGGTGTGATCAGGTGGTATATCAAATATTTTAAGAATAGAATTGGCTGCCCTAGTGTCCACCATAAATTTAATAGGGGCCCCTGCGACATCTAAAGTTACACATGTATAAAACCCCTGACCATCACAGTAGAATCTGGTTGGCCACACCTTCATTGTGGATTTATGTGCTGCAGGTTTTGGTCATGGTTTTGAGGGTACATAACCATAAATTGGGATTGTGGAGTTCAACACTCTCTCCGATAGTGACTGGGCTGGCCACAACGCCAACTTCTCAAATACTAGCTTTGTTGGCCACGTTGATTATTGCCAAAATGCTGATTGGATCTGATGTTAGACCGGTAAAGATTCACAATAGGGTTTGGTTGCTGTTAGATACACTGTGGCTTTAAGGGCCAAAAACTGTCTCCCGCTTTTACCTTGGTGAGATTGACAAAGTTCTTCTGAGCAGCTAAATACCACTGATGGACCTGTAGCATTTCCCTATAAAATCGCATAGGGTTAATTTCGGGATCTGGCAGGCGGTGGATTAATGCTGCTGGCTGGGTGGAGTTGAAGGGGACATATTTGGGTGTGGACTGTTCCTCGTCGGGTTCGGAGTCTACTGAATACTCCGAATGGCTTTCTGTGTCAGTCTTGACTGACACATGAGGTACTGTTGGCAAGGGAACCGAGTCCTCTCGTTGAGCTGTTGCTACTGCTTGATAGACAGCAAGTTCTCCATCCAACACTAACCTGACCTCCTCCAAATGAAAATTAGAACCTCTGATTGTAGACAATATGCTTTCAACAATGGAGCCTTCTCCACAGGAAAACCAAATAAACCAGCAGATATCAAGGGCAGTGAAACACTTCTACGGGTCAGCAAAGTAACATCCAGATTAGAGACATAAACAATTGAATGGTTTATACAGTTCCTGAGAACATTTTCAGAATCCCGGGGATGCATGGGATCAAACTGGGGGCCTACAGCATGAACAATATAGGCTGCCGGAAGGGTACCTCCTCAAGTTACACCATTCAACACAACCATGCTGTCTGACATATTCATCTGATTCTTGTTCGATTATTTGACCACCCTGCAAAACTATTTGCCGGGCCACACCCCCAGCATGATGCAAATTTGAATTAGCCGGATTAACATACACCCCTGTCTCCTGTGTAAGCAAATCTCCCATCCCTATCCTAAACAAAATCCGAGCCCCTCCGGGCGTAGCAAGCAACTGAACATATCGTGGGTTAAACAACTCTGGACGGGGCCGGGATCGTTCGGAGTAAGGCTCACTGTGTATCCTATAGGAAGGAGGGGGATGCAAGGGGAGGGGATTGGTGCCTGAGGAGTGTGGCATCAGACTGGCCGGTGGGGGGGGAGACGGCATTGTAGGTATGGGAGGGACCAGGGGTATGGGTGTGGATAACAGCTCCTGAGTCTGTTCGGTTGTTTTCTGATGTAGAGGAGGCACATAGTAACCTCCTCCCGGAGTTAAAACAGGGAGGATTGGGACAGGCGATGAGCTGCACAATTATTACAGCCATCTCTCCAGTCTGTGTTCTGATAGCCACACTGGTAACATGTGCAGCTAGCTGGGTCGTATGGGGGTGGTTTCTCAATTGGTACTTCTGGATGAATAGAGGCAGGAGTGGGCGGGGTCAGTGTGGGAATAGTGGGCGTTGGCTTTACTAACTGTGAGGTGGGTGCTGGGACAGAGGGAACTAAGGCCAGTGTGGGCTGTACAGAAAGAGTTAAGGGATTCTGGCCAGTGGGTGGGACTGCAGCATCTATGAGGGAAATAGAATGGGGATCAGGTTGTGGGGCAGCAACAAAACAACCTGCCGGAGGACCCTCATATCCGTCCTCAGACTTGGGTGACCTATAGTAAAACACAACATCCCCTTGCTCATCTTCATCTTTGACCTCAATATATCCTTCTGATAGCAATGCCTACGATACTCTACCAAACAACTTCGCATCAAGCAACAATCTCTTGTTACCTTCAGGCCTTTCAGCTTTCTTTCTGAACATTTTTGCTATCTTGGTGGTGTCCGGATTACACTAATTTATGACTATGCGGTGTGCGTTATAGTCTGGCCGGAACTTAAGGTCACACCTCTATACTAGCTGGCTACTCCTCAGCTATATAGTAATAAGGGTCCCGTGTCACTGAGGAGGGTTACAAAATGTATTCCCTCTGGACTTGGTCAGCCGCACCAATATTTTTTATTGTCCTAACTCACTATCTTCGGTCATGTGAAAATCTTCCGTGTCACGGAGGAGGTCGTACAAGAATGCATATGCACATACAAACAAGTCCCAGCCTCCGGACTTGGTCAGCTGTACCAATTTTTAAACATCCTAACTCGCTATCTTCGGTCACGGGAACCCCCCCCAGATAATACTGAATCAGACAATGATCACACAAAACGTGTTCACTGTATGAGCCAATGTCATAGACTTGACTCGTGTATTGAAAGAGACTCAATTATACAGAATGCAACATTTACCTTGAAACTAGAACAGGGAGTAGGAAGTATTCAACTGCCCAGTTTTTCCCAGTATGTTATAAAATACCTCTCTGCTCATTATTCCTTCTTTCTGTGTGTGAAACCACTGATAAGTCTCCGAATTAACTTGATGAATATCTCCCTTGTTCATTTGTACCTTGGCTTCATCATCTTCTCAGTTAACCCTTTCCTGAATATACAACCTAGAATCATATTATGGCGTCTGTGCAATTATCATATAGACACACAGATAATTATGCAATGACATCTACATTTTGATTATTTACATACACAGATATTCTTATTACGTTTGAACAAACAATTTATAGCTCAGGCTACCTTCACAGAACGTGACAGAATCCTGCACTGGAATCCGTTGCTAAACGCATGGCGACGGAATCCAGCACCATAGACATTCATTATGCCTCTTAACGGATCCTGATGGAATCCTGCGGAGTGCGTTTTTTTACAGCAACAAAAAACGTTACATTCAGCATTCCTTCCGCCCGACGGGCACTGACGGTCACCGTCAAAACAACTCAACCGCCGTGGGGCGGATGCAATGGAAGACCATCCGTTGCAATCCGCCCTTAATAGAAGCCTATGAGGAATAAACGGATTCCTGCAACGGTTACCGTAATTCCTCAAGGCGGCGGATTGCAACGGATGCCATTCAACGCAAGTGTGAAAACAGCCTTAGCTGTCATGTAAGCTGAAGTAACGGTGGCAATTGTATGGGCACATTTCCTGTGCCCCGCGCAATTGCCATGACTTATCCATACGTCATAGGCCGGGAAACCCTTCACATAGATTTGTATTAGCATTTTTCATTTGTGACTCTGAATAAACTGACATGTCTCCATGAGTTTTCCATGGACAAACTGACATGTCAATAGCACCATAGATTATAATGTGTACATATTCTGTCCTTAAAAAAACCACGGATACTACACATACATACAACACGGGCATGTGAATGATGCCTCACACTTTGTGGGCAAGTATGGGAACTCATTAATCCTTCAATTCAGGTTTTTCTTTTTAATCCATTGCCACAGGAGTATACAATCTCATAACTAAATGGACAGTCTATTTCTGCATACATTTATTCAAAAATAGATTGTTCTAAGAGATTACTGAATTCATCGTAGATTATCAGAGTATGTAGCTGTTGTAACAAGCCAGTTCATGAAAGTCCAAAAAAAGACATGGTTGGTTGAATTTGGTGTGGAAGAAACTTCACTGGCCCTCAGTCTTGACCTTAAAAGGAACCAACCAGCAGGATTTTCATATATAAAGTAAAGCCAGTGCTATACTGGTGCTAGGGTCCAGGGGCGGGAACATGTAGGTCGGGACTTTATATCTATTCTCGCCCCTATCTGCCTGCCTGTCCTTTCTTTCCTTGTCGTTATCATGGACGTTAATTCAGTCGTTTGCGCATTTTCATTTGTAAATATTGTGCAGATCGTCTTCTTCTGGGTGTGGTCACGAGAACAGAAGATCCGAGGGCGCATGCAGCACCCTCACATAGTTCATATGACAGTCCTATGCAGGAAGACACAGTGTTCACAAAGATGGAACCGGAGATAGCGCTACTATGCGCAAGCGCCGACTCCAATGCCATCTTAGTGAAGCGTTTTCTGTAATACTTATAAATGCTACTGCTCTCATGCCGGAATTAACGTCTATGACACCAACACGGGAAAGAAGGCCAGACAGACAGACAGGGGCGGGAATAGATAGCAAGACACTACACACATATTCCAGCCCCAGTTGTACCTATCAATCAAATAGCAGAGCATTGCTGGAAATTTCCCTTTGAGGCCGGGGTCAGTCAAGCATATGGCATCCGATGCGAGCAAAATGGATACAATATGCTAATGACACTCGGCCCAAACTCTGCTGTGAGTATAAGCAGAGTGTCATTCTACTGTGATGCGATTTTCTCACATGTCAGAATTAGAGCACAGGTGAAGAGAACATGGAGAGATTAATCTCTCCATCTTCTCCATTGCCTGTCCCTGTTTGTATTTGACTGTGATGACATCAGTGCAGTCCGATAATTCACACGCACCCAGAGACATTTATGGGTACGCATGATCCGATTTTCAGAGCCATTTGCAGCATGCTGCGATTGTTTAATCATGCCAAATCGGCATAAAAGAAAATTGCAGATCTGCTCTGCCTCATTGAATAACATTGGTGGGAGTGCAATGCGAGATTTTCTAGCATTGCACTCGTCTGTTTTAAACACTAATGTGAGCGCACCCTAACTCCATCAAACACCTTTAGGATGAACTTAGGGAATGCAAGCCAGGACCTTTTGTGCATCATAAGTGGCTGACCTGATTAATTGCTCTTATGGATGAATGGACAAAAATCTGCTTAGAAAGACCCCAAAATTCTTTAAAAAGCTTTCCACAAGAGTGGAAGCTGTAATATCTGCAAAGGGAAAGCAGCTCCATATTAACCCCTTAATGACTAGGGATGTACCGATACGTCATAGCAATTGTGAGGGCACAAGGGGCTGTGCGCCCGCGATTTGCAGCCGGTGACTCAGTTTACCCAACAGCCGAGCCCCTGCCCTCGTAACCAGGGATGGTTCCTGATGCGCTCCCCTCTGATCGGGACCCCCACGATGTAATTGCGAGGGCCCTATCAATGTCTTAGTGACTCGAGGTCATCATGATGACTTCCGGGTCACCTGACTACAGAGAGCTTATGGAGAACCTGTGTGATAATGCCTGCAGTGTGATCACACAGTCTTTCTCAGTGCAGCGCTGACAGCTGCAATGTCCTGCAGTGATCGAGCACTGCAGAACATTGCATCTGCGAACATAGCATTGTGGTGTTCTGTCCCATAAAGGGTCTAAGTAAAAAAGGAAAAAAAAAGTTTTTTTTAAAGTATATATCTTAAAAAAAATCAGAAAATAATGAAGAAAAATAATAAAAATAGTCCACTTTTATTTGTGTAAAAAATAAATAAATAAGTACACATATTTGGCATTGTCGCGTTCATAACAATCCGAGCTAACCCCTTCAGTGTACTTGATAAAAAAAAATGAAAAACAATGTCTTTTTAACATACAGCTGTCAAAAAAAGGGAATAAAACGTGATCAAAAAGTCATATATAAATGAAACTGGTACAGATGAAAACATCATCTTGTCCTGCAAACAACAAGCCACCATACAGCTTTATTAGCCAAAAAATAAAAATGTTATAGCTGTCAAAATACAGCAATGCAAAAACTGTTTTTTCCGTGGAAAATAGTTTTTATGGTGTAAAAGCAGCAAAACAAAAAAACCTGTATAAATATGGTATCGCAGTAATCATACTGGCCTTCAGAATAAAGCTATCTTATCACTTTTACAGCACGGTAAACAACGGAAAAAAAAACCATATTCCTGAGTTGCTGTTTCTTCTTGATTCTGCCTCACAAAAAGTGAAATTAGAAAGCAATCAAAAATTATGTGGCCAAAAATGGTATCAATAAAAACTCCAACTCATCCTGCAAAAAAAGTCCTCACATGACTGAATAAAAAAAACTATAGCCTTCAAAATCTGGTGATGCAAAAAAACTTTGTTTTGTAAAGAGCGTTTTTTAATGTGATCGTTGCCAAACATAAAAAAAACTATATAAATCTGGAATCTCAGTAATCGTACTGACCAGAGGAATAAAGCCACCTAATCACCTATACTGCAAGGTGAACGGTGTAAAAAATTAAATAAAGAAAGCCAGTAGTTCAACTGCTGTTGATTTGTTCATTCTGTCTCTAAAAGAACGCAGTACGGCGCGGGTCATATTTATCCTGTGCTCTACTCTGAGCGCTTGCATCGGGATTACCTTTAAGGGTGCTTGCCCTCAAGAAGGAATAGCAGCATATTGGATGCTCCGTATTTTCACTGTGTCCAAACCGCTGCATTGTGCGGTACAAGCACAGTGGATGGATTGATAATAATAATTTAATTAATAATAATTTTATTCATTTATATAGCGCTATTAATTCCATAGCACTTTACATACATTGGCAACACTGTCCCCATTGGGGCTCACAATCTAGAGTCCCTATCTGTATGTCTTTGGAATGTGGGAGGAAACCGGAGTACCCGGAGGAAACCCACGCAAACACGGGGAGAACATACAAACTCCTTGCAGATGGTGTCCTTGGTGGGATTTGAACCCAGGACCCCAGCGCTGCAAGACTGCAGTGCTAGCCACTGAGCCACCGTGCCGCCCCGTCATATGAAAAAGTTTGGGCACCCCTATTAATATTAACCTTTTTTCTTCATAACAATTTGGGTTTTTGCAACAGCTATTTCAGTTTCATATATCTAATAACTGATGGACTCAGTAATATTTTTGGATTGAAATGAGGTTTATTGTACTAACAGAAAATGGGCAATCCGCATTTAAACAAAATTTGACCGGTACAAAAGTATAGGCACCTCAACATAAAAGTGACATTAATATTTTGTAGATCCTCCTTTTGCAAAAATAACAGCCTCTAGTCGCTTCCTGTAGCTTTTAATGAGTTCCTGGATCCTGGATGAAGGTCTATTTGACCATTCCTGTTTACAAAACAATTCCAGTTCAGTTAAGTTTGATGGTCGCCGAGCATGAATAGCATGCTTCAAATCATCCCACAGATGTTCAATGATATTCAGGTCTGGGGACTGGGATGGCCATTCCAGAACATTGTAATTGTTCCCCTGCATGAATGCCTGAGTAGATTTGGAGCGGTGTTTTGGATCATTGTCTTGCTGAAATATCCATCCCCTACGTAACTTCAACTTCGTCACTGATTCTTGCACATTATTGTCAAGAATCTGCTGATACTGAGTTGAATCCATGCGACCCTCAACTTTAACAAGATTCCCGGTGCCGGCATTTGCCACACAGCCCTAAAGCATGATGGAACCTTCATCAAATTTTACTGTGGGTAGCAAGTGCTTTTCTTGGAATGCCGTGTTTTTTTGCCTCCATGCATAACGCCTTTTTGTATGACCAAACAACTCAATCTTTGTTTCATCAGTCCACAAGACCTTCTTCCAAAATGTAACTGGATTGTCCAAATGTGCTTTTGCATACCTCAGGCGACTCTGTTTGTGGCGTGCTTGCAGAAACGGCTTATTTCGCATCACTCTCCCATACAGCTTCTCCTTGTACAACGTGCGCTGTATTGTTGACCGATGCACATTGACACCATCTGCAGAAAGATGAAGCTGCAGGTCTTTGGAGGTGGTCTGTGGATTGTCCTTGACTGTTCTCACCATTCTTCTTCTCTGCCTTTCTGATATTTTTCTTGGCCTGCCACTTCTGGGCGTAACAAGAACTGTACCTGTGTTCTTCCATTTCCTTACTATGTTCCTCACAGTGGAAACTGACAGTTTAAATCTCTGAGATAACTTTTTGTATCCTTCCCCTGAACAACTATGTTGAATAATCTTTGTTTTCAGATCATTTGAGAGTTGTTTTGAGGAGCCCATGATGCCACACTTCATAGGAGCGGGCGGCACGGTGGCTCAGTGGTTAGCACTGCAGTCTTGCAGCGCTGGGGTCCTGGGTTCAAATCCCACCAAGGACACTATCTGCAAGGAGTTTGTATGTTCTCCCCGTGTTTGCGTGGGTTTCCTCCGGGTACTCCGGTTTCCTCCCACACTCCAAAGACATACAGATAGGGACTCTAGATTGTGAGCCCCAATGGGGACAGTGTTGCCAATGTATGTAAAGCGCTGTGGAATTAATAGCGCTATATAAATGAATAAAATTATTATTAATTATTATTATAGGAGATTCAAATAGGAGAACAACTTGCAAGTGGCCACCTTAAATACCTTTTCTCATGATTGGATACACCTGCCTATGAAATTCAAACCTCATAAGCTTACAAAACCAATTTAGTGCTTTAGTAAGTCAGTAAAAAGTAGTTAGGAGTGTTCAAATCAAGAAATTGATAAGGGTGCCCATACTTTTGCACCGGTCAAATTTTGTTTAAATGCGGATTGCACATTTTTTGTTAGTACAATAAACTTCATTTCAATCCAGAAATATTACTGAGTCCATCAGTTATTAGATATATGAAACTGAAATAGCTGTTGCAAAAACCCAAATTGTTATAAAGAAAAAAGGTTAACTTTAATAGGGGTGCCCAAACTTTTTCATTTGACTGTAAATCCCATGTCCAATGTACTTCTTTTCTATACATCGTAAACTGACCTGTGGAGCTGCTTCCCTTGATGCAGTATTTATGCTGCAGAGATGTGAGTGTTCTCAGCTGGGAAAACAGAGTGAAAGTCCACAGTGTCCCAAACCCTGATCGTGGGCACGGGCAGCTGCCGCCTCCTGAGTAGTGCACTTGTGTCTCTGCGGGAGAAGACACTCTGCATCCAGAACATGGCGTGTGTTGATCGCGGGCACATACCCTAGAGACTAAATCATTACTACTCCTGTAGTTGAATTCCCAGAGGGGTGAAATTTCCAAAATGTGGTCACTTGAGGGGGATTTCTTCTTTTCTGGCACATGGTGGCTCTGCAAATGGTGTCCACAAACTATTCTAGGAAAATCTGTGCTCCAAAAATCAAATGGTGCTCCTTCCTCTCTGAGCCCTGTCGTGTAGCCAAACACTACTGTAAAATGACATGTGGGGTATTGTCATGTTCAGGAGAAATTGTGTAACACATTATAGGACATTTTTTACCTATTCCCCTTGTGCAAATTGGAAATTTGGGGTTAGCACAACATTGTAGTTGTAAAAATGTAATTATTTTTGTTTACCGCCCAATTGTATAAAATTTGTTTGCTCACTGTACCTCTGAATGAATTTATTGAGGGGTGCAGTTTGTAAAATGGGGTCACTGTGGGAGATTTCTGCTGTTTTGGCACTTGAGGGGCTCTACCAATGTGACATGGCACCCACAAACCATTTTAACTAAATCTGCACTCCAATATGGCACTCTTTCTCTTCTTCATTTTGTACTGTGCCTCAAAAGTAGTTTTCCACCACATTTCGGGTACTGGCTAAAGCCTGCTTTACACGCTTCAATAGATCTTTCAATCTGTCGTCGGGGTCAAGTTGTAAGTGACGCACATCCGGCATCGTTCGTGACGTATTTGCGTGTGACACCTACGTGCGATCAAGATTGAACGCAAATACGTTGATCTTATACACGTCGTTTATTTCTCTAACATTGTACGTTTTATTGCACGAACCTAGTCATTTGAAACGTGTGACATCCCTCATACGATTTTGTTATTCCAACTTTGTGACGTCAATGCTAGCCGTGTGTGCGTGTGTAATGCCCGTTTTTTTCGTTACTATAAAAGGCCTTCAGGCCTCCAACACACATCCGTTAAAACCACGTGCGTGTAATATGGGCCATTTTTCAGGTCCTTTTTTTGTTTTTTTGTCGTGTTTTTTGGTCCGTGTGGGCTATGTGTGACCGGCGTATGCTAGCCATGTGTGCGTGTGTAATGCCCGTGTGTGCGTGTGATGTTTAACTGACGTGTGAATGTTTATTCCGTGTGAAATGTTCCGTGTTTAATGTTAAAAGTCGTTTTTGATTACCCGTTGACAGCAGACAGAGTTGCGCGCAGAGAATGAACTCGGGTGAACTTCACCCGACTTCATTGTCATGCCGCGGCTCTGTCTGTGTCGCGTCCTGATTAGCGGTCACCTGTGAAGGATTCACCGGTGACCGCTAAACCCCAGAGTGACTGAATTGAGCAGCCCTCTCTCATACTCACCGTTCCCCGATCTCCGGCGCGGCGCTGCACAGCTGTTATAAAAACTCCGGAGGCTTTTACTATTTTGAAAAAGCCGTCCGCTCATTAAACAATCTCGTATTCCCTGCTTTCCCCGCCCACCGGCAGATATGATTGGTTGCGGTGAGACACACCCACACGCTGAGTGACAGCTGTCTCACTGCAACCAATCACAGCCGCCGGTGGGCGTGTCAGTATGGAGCAGAGAAATAAATAAATAATTTTAAAAAATCGACGTGCGGTTCCCTCCATTTTGATACCAGCCAGGGTAAAGCCAAATGGCTGAAGGCTGGTATTCTCAGGATGGGGAGCCCCAAGTTATGGGGAGCCCCCCAGCCTAACAATATCAGCCAGCAGCCGCCCAGAATGGCCGCATCCATTTGATGCGACTGTTCTGGGACTGTACCCGGCTCTTCTCGATTTGCCCTGGTGCGTTAGCAATCGGGGTAATAAGGAGTTAATGGCAGCCCATAGCTGCCAATAAGTCCTAGATTAATCATTCCAGGCGTCTATGAGACACCCCCAATGATTAACCTGTAATGTAAAGTTAATAAATACACACAGTGAAAAAATCCTTTATTAGAAATAATAAACACTAACAAATACCCTCGTTCACCACTTTATTAAGTCCCCAAAAACCCATCCATGTCCGGCGTAATCCACGGAGGTCCCACGTCGCTTCCAGCTCTTTTACATAAAGGGGCCAGGAGCTGCAGAAGACACCGCCGCTCCTGACAGCTCCACGCAGCAACTGAAGATAGCAGCGCGATCAGCTGTGCTGTCACTGAGGTTACTCGCGGCCACCGCTGGATCCTCCACCTGTGACCGCAACTCACCTGTGACTTCATCGCTGTCACTCGGGCGACTTGCTGTGACAGTTGGAGGATCCAGCGGTGGCCGCGAGTTACCTCAGTGACAGCTCAGCTGATCGCGCGGCTCTCTTCAGTTGCTGCGTGGAGCTGACAGGAGCGGCGGTGTCTTCTGCAGCTCCTGGCCCCTTCATGTAGCAGAGCTGGAAGCGACGCGGGACCTCCGTGGATTACGCCGGACATGGATGGGTTTTTGCGGACTTAATAAAGTGGTGAATATGTGGTGTATTTGTTAGTGTTTATTATTTCAAATAAAGGATTTTTTCACTGTGTGTGTTTTTTAACTTTACATTACAGGTTAATCATTGGGGGTTTCTCATAGACGCCTGGAATGATTAATCTAGGACTTATTGGCAGCTATGAGCTGCCATTAACTCCTTATTACCCCGATTGCCAACGCACCAGGGCAAATCGGGAAGAGCCGGGTACAGTCCCAGAACAGTCGCATCAAATGGATGCGGCCATTCTGGGTGGCTGCTGGCTGATATTGTTAGGCTGGGGGGGCTCCCCATAACGTGGGGATCCCCATCCTGAGAATACCAGCCTTCAGCCGTTTGGCTTTACATTGGCTGGTATCAAAATGGGGGGAATCGCATGTCGATTTTTTTAAATTATTTATTTATTTATTTCTCTGCTCCATATTGACACGCCCACCGGCGGCTGTGATTGGTTGCAGTGAGACAGCTGTCACTCAGCGTGTGGGCGTGTCTCACTGCAACCAATCATATTTGCCGGTGGGCGGGGAAAGCAGGGAATACGAGATTGTTTAATGAGCGGACGGCTTTTTCAAAATAGTAAAAGCCGCCGGAGTTTTTATAACAGCTGTGCAGCGCCGCGCCGGAGATCGGGGAACGGTGAGTATGAGAGAGGGCTGCTCAATTCAGTCACTCTGGGGATTAGCGGTCACCGGTGAATCCTTCACAGGTGACCGCTAATCAGGACGCGACACAGACAGAGCCGCGGCATGACAATGAAGTCGGGTGAAGTTCACCCGAGTTCATTCTCTGCGCGCAACTCTGTCTGCTGTAAACGGGTAATCAAAACGACTTTTAACATTAAACACGGAACATGTCACACGGAATAAACATTCACACGTCAGTTAAACATCACACGCACACACGGGCATTACACACGCACACATGGCTAGCATACGCCGGTCACACATAGCCCACACGGCCTAAAAGACACAACAAAAAAACAAAAAAAGGACCTGAAAAATGGCCCATATTACATGCACGTGGTTTTAACGGATGTGTGTTGGAGGCCTGAAGGCCTTTTATAGTAACGAAAAAAACGTTCTTCAGTCAGGTGTGGTTGATTAAACAATTTACTCAGGTTAATGCGTTAATTGATGGTTTGAGTGAAAAAAAAAGGGTGTCAACTTTGGGGCAAATTTGCATAAGACACGGGAAAAAAAAAAACCTCAATGAACACATGAGCGAAAAAAATCGCACGAAAAATTGATCAATTAAACAAATACTGCTAATACTCATGTGACAGCAAATAAACGAACTACGTGCGATCTCATTAGATCGCATATGCGACCTGCGCGTGTCACATCGCATACGAGATCGCACACGCAATTGCAACGTGTAAAGCTTGCTTAACTCAGGAGAAATTGCACAATAATTTGTATGGTTCACTATCTCCTATTACCCTAGTTTATTTGAAAAATTTGGCGTTAACACAACATTTTTGTGGTTTAAAAATTATTTATTTAATTTTCACAGCTTACAAAATTCTGTGAAGCCCTCGGGGGTTCCAGGTGCTCACCAACCATCTAGATAAAGTCCTTGAAGTCTAGTTTCCAAAATTTAGTCACTTGTGGGGGAGCCCCACAGTTTAGACACATCAGGGAGTCTCCAAAGGCGATATGGCGTCCGCTAATGATTTTAGCTAATTTTGCTTTTAAAAATTCAAATGAAGCTCCTTCCCTTCCAAGCCCTGCAGTGCGCCGATACAATTGATTTCCACCACATATGGGGTACTTAGGAGAAATTGCACAATACATTTTATGGTGCATTTTTTCCTGATATCCTTGTGAAAGTGCAAACTTTTATGTTTTAAGTAAAATTTTTGTGTTAAAAAAAAATAAAAAAAATCATTTTTTCCTTCCACATTGCTTTGGTTCCTCTGAAGCACTTAAAGGATTTATAAACTCCTTGTATGTAATTTTAAGCAATGTGAGGGGTGCAGTTTTTAGAATGGTGTCACTGTTGGGTATTTTCTGTCACCTAGGCCTCTCAAAGTCACTTCAAATGTGATATGGGCCCTAAAAAAAATGTTTTGTAATTTTTGTTGGAAAATTGAGAAATTGCTAATGAACTTTGAACCCTTCTAACTTCCTAATAAAAAAAATTGTTTAAAAAGTTGTGCTGGTGTAAAGTGGACATGTGGGAACTATTTTCTGACTTAACTCAGATTTATAAAAATGTCCAATATTTTCATAAATAAATGCAAAAGTATCGGCCTAAATTTGCAACTATCATGAAGTACAATATGTCACAAAAAATGTCAGAATCACTGGGATCTGTTGAAGTGTTCCAGAGTTATTACCTGTTAGGGCTTGTTCGCACGTACCTGCTGATTATTCTGCAGCGATTTGACAGCACATGTGCGCTTCAAATCGCTGCAGAAACACTGCGTAATGGATGCATTTTTTCTGTAGAAAAAAAGCCGATTTCATGCGCTCTGGCTTCTGCCCCCACCATAGACAGAGTGGGAGCAGCATCCAAAGCGCACAAATAATTGACATGCTTTATGAACGCACAGATTTGGGTCAAAATTTTAGCATCCAAATCGCTTCATTCAAAAAAGCAACGTGCGCAAGTATCATGCACAATCTACATAGATTGTGCAGGGGACGCAGGACGCATGCATTTACGCTGCAGTGCAATACGCATGAGCCCTAAAATTGACACTGGTCAGAATCGTAAAAAATAGCCCGGTCATTAAGGTGTTTTCAGGCCTAGGGGGTGAAGGGGTTAATGACAAGGGATTGTGTTAGGGGTACTTTACACACAGCGAGATCGCTGCTGAGTCACGTTTTTTTGTGACCTCATTAGCGATCTCGCTGTGTGTGACACTGAGCAGCGATCTGGACCCTGCTGTGAGATCGCTGCTCGTTACACACAGCCCTGGTTCGTTTTTTTATTATTGCTCTCCCGCTGATAAGCACAGATAGCTGTGTGTGACAGCGAGAGAGCAACAATCCTGAATGTGCAGGGAGCAGGAGCCGGCATGTGACAGCCTGCGGTAAGCTGTAACCAAGGTAAACATCGGGTAACCAAGGTGGTTACCCAATATTTACCTTCGTTACCAGCCTCCACAGCTCTCACGCTGCCAGCGCCGGCTCCTGCTCCCTGCACACGGTAAGCTAAGCGGTGTGCGCTGGTAACTAAGGTAAACATCGGGTAACCATACCCGATGTTTACCTTAGTTACCAGTGTCTGCAGCTTCCAGACGCCGGCTCCGTGTAAGCGCAGCGTCGCTTGCACGTCGCTGCTGGCTGGGGGCTGGTCACTGGTCGCTGGTGAGATCTGCCTGTTTGACAGCTCACCAGCAACCATGTAGCGATGCAGCAGCGATCCTGACCAGGTCAGATCGCTGGTCGAATCGCTGCTGCATCGCTAAAGTGTGAAGGTACCCTTACAGGCAAAGTATATCTTTGTACCATGTTAGCCAGTAGAGATAAAAACATTGTTTAAAAGAACGGAGAGTCCTCAGTGGTTGATACCACTGAGGGGATTTAGCATGAGATTTCGTATAACTTCCCTGGGAGTAATGTGTAGGCATCCGAATACTTTTGTCCATATAGTATGTAATAGGTTCTGCTTCTTCCAAGGTTGGAGATTGCTCCTCTGGTATGTGAACTAGGATCATAATCACTTTTGGTTTATATTTTAGTAAAACGCAAACAAAGGGAGGAAATAAATGTCCCCAACAAGAGTCGCCTTTTGCAGCCATGGTAAGCCATATTTATATCTGTATCTTTTATTTTCCTTTGTTTTATTAACAACTCAAACACGGTACAGCTGACATAATGTACACCGTTACAGGTACATGGATGGTGACATTTTACACATAGTAATAGGCAGTCATGTAGTTTTCATGGCACCTGCTTTACCTAAAACAAAATAGTGTTGTTGTTCATACACCCTAGCATTTATACATTTAACAGATTTGTATTAAGTATACAGACAACTTAATCTAATCAAAGAACCTAAACAAAACAAAAGGCAACAATAACAGCTACACAGCATCTCAATATCCATATACTGCTGGACAGTATTCTAACACCTAGAGGGATCTATGTCACAATCATTCCCTTTAATCTTCTGTAAGTGTGTCGGGAAAGGAGTTCCACAGACTCCAGATTTTGTAGAATTTTTCTGGGCATCCCCTATTGTAATGCACCACCCATAGGGTATGATTTAATTAACTTATTTGACCCAAGACCGCACTGTTGGATCTGAACCTCCCATCCAGCTTAGAGCTATCAACTTCCTAGCCATGAACAAGGTTTCCCTAAGAAATATTTTCATGTAATGATACCATGACTCCTGGTCCATTACCCCAGGGGTGGGATTGATACCATGACTCCTGGTCCATTACCCCAGGGGTGGGATTCAATTTTTTAACAACAGGTTCTCTGTAAACCCCGCACATTTGAAAACCACACCGATTATGTAACCACAGCCATTTTGTTAGCCACACCCATTTTCACGCACTTTCCTCAACCAAAAAATACAAGTAATTTAAAGTAAAATCTCTTGCCCCTTCTTACCCTCCTGTACCTTCACTCTCCTGTCCAGTACCAGTTGTTCCAGTCACTGTCAGTCATATTGAATTAAATGGCTTTTCTACAATTTTTAAAAATTATTACTAAAGGAGCCCTGCTAAAATTGGAATGGACGACCTTCCCCATACAGATCTCATCCCATGTGGTCTCTTACCCCTGCAGATCCCATCCCATTATAGCCTTTTCCCCCCTGCAGATCCCATCCCAATATGGCCTTTTCCCCTTGCAGATCCAATCCCATGTGGCCTCTTTCCCCCTTCAGATCCCATCCCATGTGGCCTCTTTCCCCCTGCAGATCCCATCCCATTATGGCCTCTTTCCCCCTGCACATCCCATCTCATTATGGCCTCTTTCCCTCTGCACATCCCATCCCATTATGGCCTCTTTCCCCAGCAGATCCCATCTCATTATGGGCTCTTTCCCCCTGCACATCCCATCCCATCATGGCCTCTTTCCCCTGCAGATCCCATCCCATCATGACCTCTTTCCCCTGCAGATCCCATCCAATCATGGCCTCTTTCCCCTGCAGATCCCATCCCGTCATGGCCTCTTTCCCCTGCAGATCCCATCCCATCATGGCCTCTTTCCCCTGCAGATCTCATCCCATCATGGCCTCTTTCCCCTGCAGATCCCATCCCATCATGGCCTCTTTCCTCTGCAGATCCCATCCCATCATGGCCTCTTCCCCCTGCAGATCCCATCCCATCATGGCCTCTTTCCCCTTCAGATCCCATCCCATATGCTCCTTTTCCCCTGCAGATCCTGTCCCATATGTGTCCATTTCCCATATAGCTCCCTACTTATGCGGCTCCTCTCCCCATATAGCTCCTATCTTATGCGGCTCCTCTCCCCATATAGCTCCAATCTTATTTGGCTCCTCTCCCTGCTCCCTGCATCTTCGGCTCACTGAGCGCTTACCTGCTCCAAGCAGCGGTGGACTCTCCTCTGTCTTCCTCTGCTGCACTCTGCACACTGACACTGGCGCTGACAGACGGCAGTAGGAGGAGCAGCTAACTCCCCACACTGCCGGACCTCAACAGCGTCAGCGCGTCGCTGCACACCGGGTCAGGGAGCAGACAGGCTCCACTGAACCCGGAAGTGCGGCGCGGAGGTACGGGGATTCATTTGTGCTAGTGTCTTAAATACACTAACACAAATAAATACAGAACCGGATCGCCGGAGCTGTTTCTTGCCGGTTCGGGGAACCGGCTGCTATTTTAACAACCTATTCGCCCGAACCTGACAGAACCGGCTGAATCCCACCCCTGCATTACCCCAAACAGACACAGTAGTCACACGGAACAGGAATTGACACAACAGATGGGGATCTATACAGCATGTAGATCCAATTACTAAACTTAGTGCCAAAAGCGAATCTCTGGCGGCAGGCAGACAAGAATGGCCATTCCACCGAGTCAAATGTTTTGGCCGCGTCCAGCGAGGCCAAGGCCCACTCGTTTTCCTGGACCAACATAGTGTATTGCACTATGGACTGGACCCATCTAATATTTATAGAGTTGTTTTTCCCAGGCATTTATCCTGTTTCATCCGGGGACACTACATCTAGTATAACAGAATTAAGCTGGGACGCCAATATTTTGGTAAAAATCTTATAGTCAACGTTGACCAATGATATAGGGCGGTATGAGCCACAGTCCAGTGATCCTTTCCCTCCTTCCTCAGTACAAGAATATGCGCTTTGTATAGAGAGGCAGTTAGAGAGCCACCAAGTGTATGGTGTGAAAAAATATCAAGAAGGACTGGGGCCAAGGTGTCACAAATATTTGCTGTAAAAGTCTATTTGAAGGCCGTCTGGACCGGGAGATTTCCCTCTAGCCATATCTGAGATGGCTGTTGTTACTTCTTCTGTTGTTATGTCTGCCTCTAGAAATTCTCGTTGTGACTGACTCAACGTTTGACATTCTACATCTGACAAATATGCCAAACAATCCTGGACGCCATGAACACTTTTAGAGCTGTACAAAGTTTTATAGAACGTGTAGAAACATTGTGAGATGCCCTCAGGGGATGTGACAATCGAACCATCCGCCTTTGGTATAGCCAGTACTGTATTTGAAGCATTATGCTGCCTATCTATATATGCAAGTAATTTGTTTGACTCGTTCCCAAGTTCAAAGTATGACAGTCGGGTGAAGAATAGCTTACGTTTAGATTTAGTTTCAGAGTGTTGTACATATGTTCTATATGAGTGCAACCAAGCCGCCCTGTTCCCATTAGTTGGGCTAGATATATATCTTGCCTCCGAGTCCCTGAGTCTTCTTTCTATTATGTCATTCTCCACCCTTGTCATCCGTTTAAGATGTGCTATGGTCGAAGTTAAAGGGGTTATCCGGCTTCTTTGACTTCTTTTTTTAATTACCCTATGGGGCTACATTGGGGCAGGTAAGTAGATAGAGACCACTTACCTGCCCTGCTGTCAGCCCCTCTCCCCCGGCTCAGAGCGGTCATGTGCCCGCTCCTGCCGCGATTTTGCTGCTTCCGGTCATTTCATGTCAACATGGGCAGGACCATGTTGACATGCAAATGTGGAACAGCATGTCGCCTCCCTGCTGGGAAGTACAGTTCGTGGAGTTCCCCCCCCCTTCCCTGCACCCTCCCACACATTCCCCCGCACCTCTGTTACTCTCCAGTAACCTCCCCCTGCACTGCTGTGGGGGTCCGTGACCTGGCGGCGGGGCCTGGCGGCAGCTGCCATGGTGTCAGCTCCAGCACCGGCCCCCCTGCTAAGGATCACACATTCAGATATACCGGCATCACAGATCACAGATGCCGGTACATTTGAAAGTGCTGATGAGAAGCAGCGCAGCGCTGCTTCTCATCACTGTCCCTCCCGCTGTCTGAGCTCTCTTCAGCACAGTGGTGACGTCAGAGCACAGACAGCACGTGAACGTGCAGGAGCGGCGGGGACCGAGGACGAGTGAGCATGTATTCCTTACATGTGTTCCCGATGGGGATGGGGGGCGGGCGGTGCAGAGCCATATGTGTGCGTGTGCAGAGCCATATGTGTGCGTGTGCAGAGCCATATGTGTGCGTGTGCAGAGCCATATGTGTGCAGAGCCATATGTGTGCGTGTGCAGAGCCATATGTGTGCGTGTTCAGAGCCATATGTGTGCAGAGCCATATGTGTGCATGTGCAGAGCCATATGTGTGCGGTACAGAGCCATATGTGTGCGGTGCAGAGCCATATGTGTGTGTGTGCGGTACAGAGCCATATGTGTGCGTGTGCGGTACTTAGACATATGTGTGCGTGTGCGGTGCAGAGCCATATGTGTGCATGTGAGGTACAGAGCCATATGTGTGCGTGTGCGGTACATAGCCATATGTGTGCGTGTGCGGTGCAGAGCCATATGTGTGCGTGTGCGGTGCAGAGCCATATGTGTGCGTGTGCGGTACAGAGCCATATGTGTGCGTGTGCGGTGCAGAGCCATATGTGTGCGGTGCAGAGCCATATGTGTGCGTGTGCGGTACAGAGCCATATGTGTGCGTGTGCGGTACATAGCCATATGTGTGCGTGTGCGGTGCAGAGCCATATGTGTGCGTGTGCGGTACAGAGCCATATGTGTGCATGTGCGGTACAGAGCCATATGTGTGCGGTACAGAGCCATATGTGTGCGGTACAGAGCCATATGTGTGCGTGTGCGGTGCACAGCCCGATGTGGGGTTGTTATTTGCAATGCTGTAGTGATAATAGGTCAGGTGCTGGGGCAGAATATACTGACAGGGAATGTGTGTGTGCAGGGGGCGGGCAGAGGGCGAGGCTGGACACTGGGGTGGGTGGTGACAGCTCTGACTGAGGTTCAGCACAGGAAGTGGTCATGTTTGCTGTATCTGAATGTAAACAAGAAGCTGCAGAGAATAAAGGGTGAATTCAAGAGGAACAAAAGTTAGAAAACAAAAAATAACAATGTAGGTGTGATTTATATGACAATACAGCACAGATTAGCTAAACAAAAATTTTTGAGTTTATGTCAGATAACTCATTTAAGCATCCCTGAAGGTAAGCGTTGAGAGTGTCCCACACCAAATTATTGTTCAGGGTTTGAGTTGAGCTACTAAGAAGTCTTCTAGTTGGGCCAGGGTCCTATCACTTTGATTAGTTTGAACCAAAAGGGGTTTAACCGCCAAAGGGGTCTGTTAACATCAGATGTAAGAATGATATTCCCTGTACTCCATGTACCACATTGTCAACCCAGGCTGCCACGTTACTTGATCCAAAAATATAATCTAAACGTGACAGCGTGCACCTGAAGAATGACAGGTAACTCCCGGGTAGTAGGATGCCGTAATCCAACCTCTGTAGTACGGGTCCTCAAGTTCTTCATATCCTGGCGCAAAAGGCCAACTTCAGAATATACCTCCTCAATCTTCCCTGTAAGGGAGGTCTTAAGGGCCATTTACACAATGCGACATCGCTAACGATATATCGTTGCGGTTACGGTGTTTGTGACGCACATCCGGCACCGTTAGCGACATCGCAGTGTGTGACAGGCAGGAGCTACCTTAAACGATCGCAAAAGAGACAAAAATCGTTGGTATATGAGAGGTCGTTCATTTACCAAAAATCGTTGTCTCGTACGTAGCGAGGTTGTTCCTCATTCCTGCGGCACCACACATCGCTATGTGTGACACCGCAGAAGCGACGATCATCTCCTTACCTTCGTCTACCGGCAATGAGGAAGGAAGGAGGTGGATGGCATGTTCCGGCCGCTCATCTCCACCTTCCTCTGTTATTGGACGGCCGTTTGTGACGTCGCTGTGACGCCAAACGCCCCTCCCCCTTGAAGGGGGGATTGTTCGGCGGGCACAGCGACGTCTAAGAACAGGTATGTGCTTGTGACGCTCCCATAGCGATAATGTTCGCTACGGCAGCGATCACCACATGTCGCACCAACAACGGGGGCGGGTGCTAATGCTTGCAACATCGCTAGCAATCGCTAGCGATGTCGCAGCGTGTAAAGCACCCTTTACATGGAGATATTGCCTGCATGAGCTGCTCGTACATTTGTCTCAGGGTTAAGTCATCTTGATCTCCATCCCCATCCCCCGTCAGCGCCTGGGCTTTGGAAGAAGCACGCCTCTTGGCCTTAGGAGTGTCTCCCTGACCATTCCTGGCAAACTCCTTGAGTTTATTGATGCCTCCAGATTGTTTAAGGGGACTCAGAATAGCTAGCTGGATCGTTGTATATTACACTCTCCACTCCTGCTGCACCCCAGTACACCTAATCCTGTGCCTCTGTAATATGTGTCCAGTGAAATGAGCACCTTTGCTCTCCTATCCAGCTCAGGCAGCCAGGAAGCATCTGTACATACATGTATCTACAGCAAAGGGTAGTCCCGAGTCAGCACAGCGCCTGATTGTTATAATCAGGAGTAATACAGGCCTCTCCAGCGTGGAGTCTTAATGTATATCTTTTTCGTACTATGTCAATGTCAGAGGGAGACCTGAGGGGCCTGTTTTTCAGAGCACCCACCCCAATCCTGCTGCCTCGGTTAATGGCTCGTTCACTGCTGCTGGCCCTTTGATGTGCCGGCTGCAGGCGGTGCAGCTGATGATAAAATTATTAGTGGCGCTCACCGATCTCCAGATCTCCCCTCCAGTTAGCCCCTGCAGACTTGTGAAGCCACCTCCAACAGCTCCTCCACGTCCTCCTGGGGGTAAGCCGTTCGCCGGGTGATGGGACTCCGCGGCGCTATGCAGCTGCAAAGCCTCGTGCAGGGAAGTTGGTGCCTCGTCTCACTCTCCGGCCTCATTTGGTACAATATCCTCCGTCAGGAGATGGGGGACAGCTCCGGTGGAATCGCTGGCCTCTAGAGTGTCCCCTACCTCGGGAAGCACTTTGCAGGCAAGGGAGAACAGGCAATCAGGCAACAATATCAGGATATGCAGGATGGTGGGAGCAGCTCTCATGTGCATCCGCTCAGTTCAGCTACATCACTCCGCCCCATTCCAGTATCTTTACATTACATTCTAAGGGGTACTTTGCACACTACGACATCGCATGCCGATTGTAGCGATGCCGAGCGCGATAGTGCCCGCCCCTGTCGCAGCTGCGATATTTTGTGATAGCTGCCGTAGCGAACATTATCGCTACGGCAGCTTCACATGCACTTACCTGCCCTGCAATGCCGCTCTGGCCGGCGAACCACCTCCTTCCTAAGGGGGCGGGTCGTGCGTCGTCACAGCAATGTCATACAACGGCCGGCCAATAGAAGCGGAGGGGCGGAGATGAGCGGGACGTAAACATCCCGCCCACCTCCTTCCTTCCGCATCGCTGCCGGTGGCAGGTAAGCAGATGTTCCTCGTTCCAGCGGCTTCATACACAGCGATGTGTGCTGCCGCAGGAACGAGTAACAACATTGTACCTGTCGCTACAGCAAAATTATGGAAATGTCGGACACTACACCGATCATACGATTACGACGCTTTTGCGCTCGTTAATGGTAGCTAAAAGGATTTACACACTACGATGTCGACAGCGACGCCGGATGTTCGTCACTTTCGATTTGACCCCACCGATATCGCAGCTGCGATGTCGTAGTGTGCAAAGTACCCCTAAGGCTCTGCTTCACATTTCCAGTAGTTTCATGATTTTAATGCATTTTAGGATAACATAATGGAAATAAAAGGTTCCAAATCTATTCATTTATATGGTAATGGAAAAGTCCTAAAATGTCTTTTGTTTAACCCCTTCACCCCGAGCGATTTTCCGTTTTTGTTTTTTGCTCCCCTTTTTCCGAGAGCCGTCACTTTTTTATTGTTCCTTTAATCTTGCCATATAAGAGCGTACGTTTGAGGGACGAGTTGTACTTTTAAATGAATCCATTAGTTTTACCATATAATGTACTGGAAAACGGCAAAAAAATTCCAAGTGCAGAACAATTGCAAAAAAAAGTGTGATTGCACAATTGTTTTTGGGATATTTTATTCACTGTGTTTACTATATGGTAAAACTGATATGGCGATGTGCAGGTGTGATTAGTACAGTGAAACATAGCACATGCAGTGTACAGATTAGTCTATGACATACTGATAGGTAGATTATAATAAGGGCAAGTGAGATTACCCTCACTATAATGTTTGCACCATTAACAGCTGTGCACATCTCTGAATTGGGAGCTTTCCTGGAGCTCCACTGCTGGCAATACAGAATGGTAGAGTGGAGTAGGAAACTGGCTAGTGGGAGCAATGCCTAGTAGAAGACTACATAAGCAAGGATGGTTGACCTTAGGGAGATCAACATCCAACACCACGGAGACACCATCACGTGTTTCACAACGCAGTAATTCTAGAGCAATGTCCCCTGGGAAATATTTAAAACAAGAAAGCCTGCGGAGACACCATCACATGTTTCTCAACGCTAGCAGGAAACTAGCCAAGTCTTTCACCGGGAAGGAACAACCACGGGAAGGGCAGTCTCCAGTCAAGGAGACCACCTATGCCAAACATGGTATCCATCCACAGACAGCTGGTTCGGGATATTTGCCCCTCATCAGGAAACTGGCTAGTGGGAGCAATGCCTAGTAGAAGACTACTCCACACTGATGAGGGGCAAATACCCGGAAACAGCTGTCTGGTGTGGAGTAGGAATCAGTGTGGAGTAGGAATCTGGCTAGTGGGAGCATTGCCTAGTAAAAGACTACACTTTTTGCTCCCACTAGCCAGATTCCTACTCCACACTGATGAGGGGCAAATACCCCGAAACAGCTGTCTGTGGATGGATACCATGTTTGACATAGGTGGTCTCCTTGACTGGAGACTGCCCTTCCCGTGGTTGTTCCTTCCCAGTGAAAGACCTGGTTAGTTTCCTGTCAGTGTTGAGAAACATGTGATGGTGTCTCCGCAGGCTTTCTTGTTTTGTATATAGAGCTATATGACGGCTCATCCTTTATATAGAGAGCTATGTGGGTGCTCATCCTGTACGACGGTCTGCTGATAAATCTTTGGCTTTGTGATCTTTTTTGTTTTTATGGTAACACATATTACATCACATGAAAGCCTTATGTGTCTAATATATGTTTTCAAGATTTCACATTTGAATCTTATGGAAACGGTGTTCTATGCACGTGGGAAATCAAAATGGCAGAGTTTAATGCAATATTCACAGCAACTGAGAGCAGAGGAGTGATAAAATTCTTGTTTCTGCAAGGAAAGTCCGCAAAGGATATTCATGGTGATATGCCACAGACATTATTCCACAGTTAAGAACTGGGTTGCCAAATTTAAAACAGGCCACTTCAGCACCAGTGATGAGGAACGTCCTGGACGACCGAGAGTGGTTGTTCCGGAGATCGTCGATGCTGTGCACAACCGCATACTAAGAATCAATGAATTTCAGCTAAAGCAATAGCAGACATCATAGGGATTTCCCGTGAATGATTTTGTGTTCTTATCCATGAACATTTGGATATTTTGGAGGAAGCTATCTGCAAAGTGGGACCCTAAACTTCCAGGTCCATTTGTCAGCGTTTCCGGACTGATAACTTCCTGGATCACTATGGATGAGACCTGGATTTATTTGTATGACCCTGAAAACAAGGAGCAATGAAAAGAGTGGAGGCACAGTGGTTCTCTTCTCCCAAAAAAGTTCAGGAAGCAAAAATCACCCATTAAGGTGATGGCATCTGTATTCTGGGATAAGGAGGGTGTGCTGCAAGTGGAGTACCTTCAAAAGGGTTCCACCATCAATGCAAGCTATTACAATGAACATTTGGAACAACTGAAGGCAGCTCTGAAGGCCAAAAGCTGCGGCAAGCTGTCCAAAGGAATCTTGTTCCTGTAAGACAATGCCTCCACTCACACTGCACAAGTGACCACGGCAAAACTGGCAGAACTGGGCTTCCAGCTGGTTGACCACCCACCTTATTCACCAGATCTAGCTCACTCCGACTATCATCTGTTTGGAAACTTGAAGAAAAAACTCAAGGGTACCAAATTTCACACCATTTCTGATTCCATGGCTGCTACAGATGCCTGGTTTGAGGCACAACCGAAATCCTTTTTGCTAGGCTTACAGAAAGAACTTGGAATACCCATGTAAGAAGTGTGTTGACATCAGTGGAGAGTATGTGGAATAAATGTAAAGTTTTATCATCCTATCTCGTTTCTTACTGGATAAACTCAGACTTATCAGCAGCCCCTTGTATATTGAGAGCTTACAGTGCCTTGCGAAAGTATTAGGCTGGGTTCACACATAGCGACAACAACGTTGCTGTTATGTCACCATTTTCTGTGACGTAGCAGCGACCTTGTAAGTCACTGTTATGATCGCTGCTTCGCTGTCAAACACAGCAGAAGCAGCAGCGATCATAACGTCGCTACATGTGCAGAGAGCAGGGAGCCGCGCACACTGCTTAGCGCTGGCTCTCTGCTCTCTTAGCTACAGTACACATCGGGTTAATTAACCCGATGTGTACTGCAGCTGCATGTGCAGAGAGCAGCACACACTGCTTAGCGCTGGCTCCCTGCACTCCTAGCTACAGTACACATCGGGTTAATTAACCCAATGTGTGCTGCAGCTACATGTGCAGAGAGCAGGGAGCCGGCACTGGCAGCGTGAGAGCGGCGGAGTCTGGTAACGAAGGTAAATATCGGGTAACCACCACTCCAAAGACATACAGATAGGGACTCTAGATTGTGAGCCCCAGTGGGGACAGTGTTGCCAATGTATGTAAAGCGCTGTGGAAATAATAGCGCTATATAAATGAATAAAATTATTATTATTATTATTATGTTTACCCTGGTTACAGCTTACCGCAGCTGCCAGACGCCGGCTCCTGCTCTCTGCTCGCTTCATTTCGTCGCTCTCTCTCGCTGTCACACACAGCGATCTGTGCGTCACAGCGTGAGGGCAACAATAAAAAGACGAACCAGGGCTGTGTGTAACGAGCAGCGATCTCACAGCAGGGGCCAGATCGCTGCTCAGTGTCACACACAGCGAGATCGCTAATGAGATCACTGCTGCGTCACAAAAACCGTGACGTAGCAGCGATTTCGGTAGCGATCTCGCTATGTGTGAAGCACCCCTTAGGCTCTCTTGAATTTTTCAACCTTTTCCCACATTTCAGGCTTCAAACATAAAGATAAAAATTTTAATGTTCTGGTGAAGAATCAACAACAATTGGGACACAATTGTGAAGTTAAACTAAATTTATTGCTTATTTTAAACTTTTTTTAAAAAATAAATAACTGAAAAGTGGGGCGTGCAATATTATTCGGCCCCTTTAAGTTAATATTTTGTAGCGCCGCCTTTTGCTGCGACTACAGCTGCAAGACGCTTGGGGTATGTCTCTATCAGTTTTGCACATCAAGAAACTGAAATTCTTGCCCATTCTTCCTTTGCAAACAGCTCGAGCTGAGTGAGGTTGGTTGGAGAGCATTTGTGAACAGCAGTTTTCAGCTCTTTCCACAGATTCTTGATGGGATTCAGGTCTGGACTTTGACTTGGCCATTCTAACACCTGGATACATTTATTTGTGAACCATTCCATTGTAGATTTTCCTTTTATGTTTGGGATCATTGTCTTTTTGGAATACAAATCTCCGTCCCAGTCTCAGGTCTTTTGCAAACTCCAAGAGGTTTTCTTCAATAATGGTCCTGTATTTGGCTCCATCCATCTTCCCATAAAGTTTAACCATCTTCCCTGTCCCTGCTGAAGAAAAGCAGGCCCAAACCATGATGCTGCCACCACCATTTTGACAGTGGGGATGGTGTGTTCAGGGTGATGAGCTGTGTTGCCTTTACGTCAAACATATCGTTTGGCATTGTGCCCAAATAGTTTCATCTGACCAGCGCACCTTCTTAAACATGTTTGGTGTGTGTCCCAGGTGGCTTGTGGCAAACTTTAAACAACACTTTTTATGGATATCTTTGAGAAATGGCTTTCTCCTTGCCACGCTTCCATAAAGGCCAGATTTGTGCAGCGTGTGACTGATCATTGTCCTATGGACAGACTCTCCCACCTCAGCTGTAGATCTCTGCAGTTCATCCAGAGTGATCATGTGCCTCTTGGCTGCATCTCTGGTCAGTCTTCTCCTTGGTGAGATGAAAGTTTAGATGGATGGCCTTGTCTTGGTAGATTTGCAGTGGTATGATACTCCTTCCATTTCAATAAGATCGCTTGCACAGTGCTGCTTGGGATGTTTAAAGTTTTGGAAATATTCTTGTAACCAAATCCGGCTTTAAACTTTTCCACAACAGTATCATGGACCTGCCTGTTGTGTTCCTAGGTCTTCATAATGCTATCTGTGCTTTAAACAGAACACTGAGACTATCACAGAGCAGGTGCATTTATACGAAGGAGACTTGATTACACACAGGTGGCTTATATTTATCATCAGTCATTTAGGACAAAATTGGATCATTCAGAGATCCTCAATTAACTTCTGGAGTGAGTTTGCTGCACTGAAAGTAAAGGGGACGAATAATATTGCACGCCCCACTTTTCAGTTATATTTTAAAAAAGTTAAAAATAAGCAATACATTTTGTTCAACTTCACAATTGAGTCCCACTTGTTGATTCTTCACCATAACATTAAAATTGTAATCTTTATATTTGGAGCCTGAAATGTGGAAAAAGGTTGAAAAATTCAAGGGGCCGAATACTTTCACAAGGCACTGTATGTGAGCTCCCACATAGCATCCTCTATACTATGTGAGAGCTCATACTGTATATAGTGCTACTTTGTGTAGGCTCATACTGTTTATAGCGAGCTATGTGAGGGCTCATTCTGTATATTTAGGGATGTCGTCATACTTAGTTTATTTATTTCACTCACTTATACAGTGCTATTAATTCCTCAGTCCTTTTACAGACGTGATTATCACTTTCCCCATTGAGGCTCACAATCTAAGTTCACTATCAGTTTGTTTTGGATATAATTAATGTTAGTATCAAATAACTATAATTGACATGTTATTAATATTAAGCAGAATACATTTCAGCCTATTGGTTCAGCCTCCACAACATTCACAATCTCATGTGGCCCCTCGGAATAATGAATTTTCCACCCAAGGTCCAATATGTATACCGCTATGTTATGCATAGTGTGGAACATAAAGGAAAACTTTGTGAGGCGCTCTATGCAGCCTACTGTCTCTTGTTTTGTATCTACAGATGTGCACCAGAGGACCTGAATGTTAATCCCATGACCTGTCACATGATCTTTCAAAGGGGAGATCATTTAACATGTTACATCGGATTTTGGGGGTTTGGTCATGCCTTCTCAACTGCTTAGGGCCCTTGCCACTCTTAATCCGCCCCTGGAATTACCATGAGCAGACATCAGATTTTATATACAGGATAATATGTGGCTGGTGTACTATCTGTAGTCACAGTATATCCAGCAGGTGAAATAACTATTGTGCATGTCACCAATTTTCTAAGTTAACATATTTATTAAGGTGATAATGACATGAATTTCTCATCAGATGTTGGTAACAACTTATCCAGTCCACATAGGAAAGAGAAATCAAACCGTAGATGTCCATAAATTAAGTGATGTGTAATAATGAGAAATAACAGGAAAAATGTATTGAATGCATAAAGAAAGAGGTGCAAAAAGCCATGGAAAGTCATGACACCAGCTGAAATCTTATCAGTAATTAGAAAGCAATCCTGCAACTTATTGAAAAATAGCAGCTGGTTCAACTGATGTCCTATAAAAACAAGTGACTCATTACCAAGGTGCCACACAAGAAACATTGCCTGATGGGTAAAATCAATGAGCTGTCTCACGACTTTTGCAGCTATGTTGTGCAAAACATATTGGTGGCATTGAATACAGAATATTACTACACTACAGAAAATTCCAGTGACCACTTTTGTGGCCATAATCCAGAAGTGAAAAGAACAACATTTCACCATAAACCGGCTACACCTAGGTGCTTCTCTCAAGATTTCGACAGAGGAGTGAAGAAAAATGATCAGAAGAGGTGTCCAAGAGCAAAGGACTAAAGGCCCCGTTACACGCAACGACGTATCTAACGATATATCGGCGGGGTCACGGATTCCGTGACGCACATCTGGCATCGTTAGCGACGTCGTTGCGTTTGACACCAACAAGTGGCCGTTAACAATGGAAAATACTCACCAAATCGTCCATCGTTGACACGTCATTCATTTTCAAAAAATCGTTGATTGTTGAGGACGCAAGTTGTTTGTCGTTTCCGAGGCAGCACACATCGCTATCTGTGACACCTCGGGAACGACGAACTACAGCTTACCTGCGGCCGCCGGCAGTGAGGAAGGAAGGAGGTGGGTGGGATATTACGGCTGTTCATCTCCGCCCCTCCGCTTCTTATTGGGCGGCCGTTTAGTGATGCCGCTGTGACGCCGCACGAACCGCCCCCTTAGAAAGGAGGCGGTTCGCCGGCCTCAGCGACGTTGCTAGGCAGGTAAGTCCGTGTGACGGCTCCTAACAATATTTTGCGCCACGGGCAGCGATTTGCCCGTGATGCACAAACGACGGGGGCGGGTACGCTCGCGATATCGCTAGCAATATCGCTGCGTGTAGAGCCCCCTTAACTGTGGAGAGCTAGAGAAAGACATGGAATCAGTAGGTAGAATTAAGGTGTGTGCGCAGGCTGCGCTCTGTAATTGTGAAAAAAACATGCACCCTCTGGCAGACTTTGATAACTGTAAACACTGCGTTTGACAAAAATAAATGCATTTTACATGCATTTTGGATGCATTTTTGAAAGTGCGGTTCCATGGCAATTCAGCTCTGCTACATGCCCGGTGACAGTAGACAGAGCCGCGGGATGAGAATGAACTCGGATGAACTTCACACGACTTCTTTGTCATCCCGTGACTGTGTGCTGTCATGAACTCAGATGAACCTCTGAGGTCAGTGGCCGGACACAGGGGTCCGCAGCAGTGATGTCAGAGCTTCACCCAAGTTCATTGTCATCGTGCGGCTCTCTGTGTCGCGGCCTCATTTGTGATCACAAGTGAAGGACTCACCTGTGAACGCAAATCACCTGAGTGACTGAAGTGAGCCGCGCGATCAGTGGTGCCGTCACTCAGGTTATCCGCGGCCACAGCTGAATTCCTCCACCTGAGACAGTTGGAGGATCCAGATGTGGCCGTGGGTAACCTGAGTCACGTCACCGCTGACAGCGTGACTCACTTCAGTTGCTCCGTGAAGCTCAGAGAGAGCAGTCGTGCTCTACAGCCACTCCTGTCAGCTTCCGATGTAGGAGAGCCAAAAGCTTTGTGGGACCTCGTGTGGATTACATCGGACCTGGAGGGGTGTTTGGGGTTTATTAAAGTGGTGAAAGATGGTGTTGTTTTGTCTTTTATTTCAAATAAAGGATTTTTCACTGTTTGTGTTTATTTATTTCACTACAGTTTAGTGATGGGGGTGTCTCATAGACGCCTGCCATCACTAAGCTAGGACTTAGTGGTAGCTATGGGCTGTCATTAACTCCTTATTACCCCGACTGCCACCGCAACAGAACAATCGGGATGAGTTGGGTAGAGTACCTGGACTGTCTCATCTAATGGATGCGGCCTTTCTGGGCGGCTGCTGGCTGATATTTTTAGGCTGGGGGCTCCACATAACGTGGGTCTTCCCATCCTGAGAATACCAGCCCTCAGCCATGTGACTTTACCTTGACTGGTATCAAAATTAGGGGTGACCGCAGCCGTTTTTTTTTTTTAATTATTATTTATTTATTTATTCATTCATTCATTCATTCGTTTATTTATTTTGCTGCACAATATAGACCCGCCCACTGGCGGCTGTGATTGGTTGCAGTGAGACAGCTGTCACTCAGCGTGGGGTTTCTTCTGACTGCAAATAATCATAGGCACCGGTGGGCGAGGCGAAGCAGTGAATATGAGATGGAATAATGAGCGGCCGGCATTTTCAAAAGCAGGAGAAGCCGCTGGAGCAGTGTGACATCTGTGCAGCGTCGCGCCGCGCCGCGCCGGTGATCAGTGAGTATGAGAAAGGGGGTGAGAGGGAGAAACCAACCGACCGACAGAGAGAGTGAGTGAGATCGACAGAGAGAGGGAGAGTCCAACCGACAGAGAGAGTGAGTGAGATCGACAGACAGAGAAACCGATACGGACAGAGAGAAAGACCGAAAGACCTGTGTTTTGTTTGTCAAAAAAACATGCAGAATGCAACAAAAATGTAGTGCAAGTGCACAGCTAAACATTTTGGTTGCGTTTTGACACACCTCATTCATTTCAATGGGGAGAAAATGCAACCAAAATGCACAAAAGAAGTGACATACTGCTTTTTTATACGCATCGATTTTGTCAAATATTTGGCATCCAAAACGCTGCCTAAAAAAAAGCAACGTGCGCATGGAAATGTGCACACTTCTCATTTGCTGGGGAAGCACAACGCATGCATTTTGTCATTGAGGTGCTGCAGTTTTAAACGCAGCCAAAATGCAGGACAAATGCACATGTGCGCACACAGCCTTATTGCAAAGAAAACAATACGCAATACACCCCCCTCCATGGCCTGTATGCACGCTCACCACGAAAGACTCAATTTCTGACCAAAGTGTATATTCAAGCATGTTTAAAGTTTGCAGAATCCAACTGAGAGAAGGGACGGCACTCACCGGAATCAAGCAAAATTCTTTATTGAAGTGCGGTGCAATAAAAAGGCAGGAGCAGAGCTGACAGCGGGCCCCCTCACGGACGACGGCCGTTTCGCGTATGGATACGCTTCCTCGGGTCCATGTGGACAGGCATAGACCATCGCCTTATGAGAGAGCTGTGTCAGGTCTATGTCACTGCCAATTAAAAACAGATGATAAGTGCAACAAGTAACAAAATAGTGCATGATACTGACAATGTTATACAAAATACAATTAAAATCAACATGGTAAAAAACCATTACAAACAGACACATACAAAAATATGCGGACACATAGAGATGTGCAGAAAACCGAGAGATCATTTTTGTCATTTAACCCCAAATCCCCATGGGCTCTATATTTATCCCATTCAGCCCCCGGGTGTTTTCCGTTTTTTGCTTTTTGCTCCCCTTCTTCCGAGAGCCGTAACTTTTTTATTTTTCTGTCAATCTTGCCATGTGAGGGATTGTTTTTTGTGGGACGAGTTGTACTTTTAAATAAAACCATAAGTTGTACTTTATAATGTACTAGAAAACAGCAAAAAAATCCAAGTGGGGAAAAACTGCAACAAAAGTGTGATCGCACAATAGTTTTTGGGATGTTTTATTCATCGTGTTCACTATATGGTAAAACTGATATGTCATTATCATGCCTGAGGTCGGTCCGAGTTTGCAGACACCAAACATGTATAGGTTTACTTGTATCTAAGGGGTTAAAAAAAATTCACAAGCTTGTCCATAAAAAGTGGCGTACGTTTTGCGCCTTTTTCCGAAACCCGTAGCTTTCTCATTTTTTGGGATCTATGGCTCAGTGATGGCTTATTTTTTGCGTCTCGCGCAGACATTTTTAATGATACCATTTTTGCCCTGATCCTACATTTTTATCACCTGTTATTACACTATGCGTAAAACTTGCGGCGACCAAAAAACGTAATTTTGGCGTTTGGAATTTTTTTGCCGCTACGCCATTTACCACTCAGATTAATTGATTTTATATTTTGATAGATCGGGCATTTATGAACGCGGTGATACCAAATATGTGTACATTTTTTATTTTTTTAACGCCTTAATTTTCAATGGGGTGAAAGGGGGGTGATTTGAACTTTTAGGGTTTTTTTTATTTTTTTATTTTTTAAAACTTTTTTTTTTTTACTTTTTTTTATTTTACTAGTCCCCCTAGGGGGCTATATGGATCAACAATGCGATCGCTCTGCCCTATCTGCTGATCATAGCTACACAGCTGTAAACAGTAGATATGGTCACTTCCTGATTCATTCGGTTCCCGGCCGAGTGAAACCGAAAGTGACTCATGATAGCTATAGGTGTCATCACATGACCCTGTGCTACCATGGCAACCACCGAAAGTCACGTGATCACGCACGTGACTTCCGGTGGGGGCGGCAGTAAGTGAAAATAATGGCCACAAGCATATACATCTCACTGCCAGACTTTGGCAGCGAGATGTAAGGGGTTAAATGTTCTGGGTGAAATGCGATTCCACTCAGAACATGCAGGCACACATGTCAGCTGTTGAAAACAGCTGATATTTACGCGGGTCGCTGCGACCTGCCAATGGCAGGGGGCGGGGATTAACCTCACACGATCCATGACTGAAAGATCCGTCAAGGGTCATGAAGGGGTTTATAATAAGTCTTGCCTCAGTTTGTAGGAGCAATTTATGTACATCACCTCCTTGAGGGGGGAGAAATACTCTCTCTAAGGGCTGCTTCTCACTTGCGAGTTTCTCGCAGTAGAGCAATGCGAGAAAATCTCGCATTGGAATCGGACACATGTTAGTGAATGATTCAGCTCTCATCAGCGATTTTTTTCTCAGTCCAAATCGGACTGGGAAAAAAATCGCAGCATGCTGCTTTTTTGCGAGTTTCTACTGCGAGTCTCTCCAATGCAAGTCTATGGGAGCGTGTAAATAATCGGATGTCACGGGACGGCACTCACACCATCCTAGTGACATGCGATTTTCTAAATACATTTCTCGCATGTTTCCTAAAAATCTGGAAACGAGTGATGTGTCACAATGTCTGTCAATCACTATTCTCTGTCAGTCGGTGTCTCCCTCTCGGACTCTATTCTCTCTGCGTCGGTCACTATCTCTCTGTCGGTCTGTCGGTCGGTCACTATCTCTGTCCCTCACTCTCTGTCCATGTCGGTCTATCCCTCTCCGTCCCTCTCTCATACTCACCGATCCCCGATCACCAGCGCGGCGCTGCACGGCGTTCACACTGCTCCGGCGGCTTCTCCTCTTTTGAAAAAGCCGGCCGCTCATTAAACAATCTCGTATTCCCTGCTTTACCCACCCACCGGCGCCTATGATTGGTTGCAGTGAGACACGCCTCCACGCTGAGTGACAGGTGTCTCACTGCAACCAATCACAGCAGCCGGTGGGCGGGTCTATACTGTGCAGTGAAATAAATAAATAAATAATTAAAAAAATGGCGTGCGGTCCCCCCAATTTTAATACCAGCCAGATACACCCATACGGCTGAAGGCTGGTATTCTCAGGATGGGGAGCTCCACGTTATGGGGAGCCCCCCAGCCTAACAATATCAGTCAGCAGCCGCCCAGAATTGCCGCATACATTAGATGCGACAGTTCTGGGACTGTACCCGGCTCTTCCCGATTTGCCCTGGTGCGTTGGCAAATCGGGGTAATAAGGAGTTAATGGCAGCCCACAGCTGCCACTAAATCCTAGATTAATCATGTCAGGCGTCTATGAGATACCTTCCATGATTAATCTGTAAGTTACAGTAAATAAACACACACACACGAAAAAATCCTTTATTAGAAATTAAAAACACTAACAAATTCCCTGGTTCAGCAATTTAATAAGTCCCAAAAAGCCCTCCATGTCCGGCGTAATCCACGGACCTCCAGCGTCGCTTCAAGCTCTGCTGCATGCAGGTGACAGGAGCTGCAGCAGACACCGCCGCTCCTGTCACCTCCACACAGCAACTGAGGTGAGTATCGCGATCAGCTGAGCTGTCACTGAGGTTAATCGCGGCCACCGCTGGATCCAGGTAACCTCAGTGACAGCTCAGCTGATCGCGATACTCACCTCAGTTGCTGTGTGGAGGTGACAGGAGCGACGGTGTCTGCTGCAGCTCCTGTCACCTGCATGCAGCAGAGCTGGAAGCGACGCTGGAGGTCCGTGGATTACGCCTGTGGGCGGGGAAAGCAGGGAATACGAGATTGTTTAATGAGCGGCTGGCTTTTTCAAAATAGTAAAAGCCGCCGCAGCAGTGTGAATGCCATGCAGTGCCGCGCTGGGGATCGGGGATCGGTGAGTATGAGAGAGGGCTGCTAACTTCAGTCACTCAGGGGATTAGCGGTCACCGGTGAGTCCTTCACTGGTGACCGCTAATCAGGACGCGGCACACAGACAGAGCCGCAGCATGACAATGAAGTCGGGTGAAGTTCACCCGAGTTCATTCTGACAGTGTGGCTCTGTCTGTGTCTGCTGTCATCTGCCATTCAGCTCTGCTACATGGCTGTCTGTGTCTGCTGTCAGCGGCCATGTAGCAGCGCTGAATGGCAGATGACATAGTAAAAAATATGTATTACACACGCATTACACACGCTAGTAAAATCATTAATTTATTCAGAAAAAGCATCGCACTTGCGTTGCACTCGGACCTAACGTGAACTAAAATCAGCCGAGTTTTTTTCAGCCCAGTCGGACCGATTTTACTCGCATAGATGTGTTTCCAGCCTAAGCCTGCGAACCGCAGTACATTCGGATCACCATTATGTGCATTACAAATATGCTCAATTAACTGAGGAGAGCCTTTACCAGACATCACAGAGCTAAAATGTTCTTTGAACCTCACATACATCGGTCTGATGGTCTTACCGATGTAAAAATGACCGCAACTGCAAAATACAATGTAAACAACAAATTTTGTCCTGCATGATGTAAAACGCCTGACATGATGCACAAAAGAACCGATTTTTATCGGATTAACCGTAAAATGCAGTTGACAAAATCTGCAATTACCGCACCTGTAGTTACCGACCGGGCTACTCCTCTCTAGCCACGTAGACGGCTGAGTTAATCTGTTTTTTACCAACACATCTTTTAGGTTATTACCCCTCCGGTAGGTAACTAAAGGTTTAGCAGCAGTCATTTCTTTTAGGTTACTATCTTGTTGTAAAATGTGGCAATTTTTGTACAGGGTGTTTTTTATTACTGATTCCAGTGGGCCGAATTTAAAATTGAAAATAAACCTACGGGGCTGCATCCTCCTAGTGGATCGGTCAACGAAGCGAGAATCCCTTATTTGAGCATAATTTGATATACATTTATTAAAGGAGGTCTCTATCACCTGTTCTGGGTACCCTCTCTCTCTTAATCTCAGTTTCAAATCTGCAGATTGTTGCAGAAAAACCGCATCATCACTGTTAATACGTCTTAACCTCACAAATTGACTGTATGGCAACGCATTTTTGGTAAGAGCACTATCAAAGTGCAGCAAAGTATTGGAACCGGTAGGCTTGCGGAACACCTTAGTTTGAATCGCCCCTTCTACAATCGTCACTGCGACATCCAAAAAATTCAAGGATTGCCCTCCAAAATACATACATGAATACATGTAACACAATGAATATGTCATTCACTTATGATTTTGGAGGTCAATCCTTGAATTTTTTGGATGTCGCAGTGACGATTGTAGAAGGGGTGATTCAAACTAAGGTGTTCCGCAAGCCTACTGCTTCATATACTTTTCTGCACTTTGATAGTGCTCATACGGCTCATACCAAAAATGTGTTGCCATACAGTCAATTTGTGAGGTTAAGACGTATTAACAGTGATGATGCGGGTTTTCTGCAACAATCTGCAGATTTGAAACTGAGATTAAGAGAGAGAGGGTACCCAGAACAGGTGATAGAGACCTCCTTTAACCCCTTCACGACCGGCCGATTTTTCACTTTCCGGGTTTTTTTTCGACATTCTTTTTCTGAGAGACGTAACTTTTTTTTTAGTCAATATGGTCATGTGAGGGCTCATTTTTTGCGGAACGAGCTGTATTTTTAAATTAAACCATAAGTTTTACCATATAGTGTACTGGAAAACGGCAAAAAAAATCCAAATGCAGAAAAATTGCAAAAAAAGTTCGATAGCACTATTGTTTTTGAGATTTTTTATTCACTGTGTTCACTATATGGTAAAACGGATGTGTGGGTGTGATGCCTCAGGTCAGTGCGAGTTCGTAGACACCAAACATGTATAGGTTTACTTTTATTTAAGGGGTTAAAAAAAAATCGGAAGTTTGTCTGAAAAAAGTGGCGCACGTTTTACGCCATATTCCGTGACCCGTAGCATTCTCATTTTTCGTGATCTATGGCTCAGTGACGGCTTATTTTTTGTCTCGAACTGACGTTTTTAACGGTACCACTTTTGCGCAGATGCTACGTTTTGATCGCCTCTTATTGCATTTTGCGCAAAAGTTGTGGCGACAAAAAAAACGTCATTTTGGCGTTTGGAATTTTTTTGCCGCTACGTTGTATGCTGATCAGAATAATTGATTTTTTATTTTGATAGATCGGGCGTTTCTGAACGCGGCGATACCAAATGTGTGTATATTTTTAATTTTTTTAACCCTTTAATTTTCCATGGGGCGAATGGGGGGTGATATGAACTTTTAGGGTTTTTTTTAATTTTTTTTTTTTTACTTTTTCTTTTTTGCTCCTAATTGGGAGACCCAGACAATTGGGTGTATAGCTACTGCCTCCGGAGGCCGCACAAAGTACTACACTTAAAAGTGTAAGGCCCCTCCCCTTCTGGCTATACACCCCCCCGTGGGAGCACGGGTCCTTCAGTTTTTTGCTTTGTGCGAAGGAGGTCAGACACGCACGCATAGCTCCACTGTTTAGTCAGCAGCAGCTGCTGACTATGTCGGATGGAAGAAAAGAGGACCCATACAAGGGTCCCCAGCATGCTCCCTTCTCACCCCACTTTCTGTCGGTGGTGCTTGTTAAGGTTGAGGTACCCATTGCGGGTACGGAGGCTGGAGCCCACATGCTGATTCCTTCCCCATCCCCATTGGGGCTCTGGGCGAAGTGGGATTTTACCGGTCTCCAGGCACTGAGACCGTGCTCCATCCGCAGCCCCTGGAGAAGCCGCTGGATATGGAGCTGAGTATCACAGGGACATGGCCCTGCTCCGTCAAGGTACTCTGTGTCCCCGTGCATACGCGCGCACACCGCAGCATTGCTGGGTGTGTTAGTGCGCCGGGGACAACAGCGCTGCTGCGCTTGTGCCATTTCCTCACTTCAGCTTAGCTGAGTGGGTAGACTCAGGGAGAACGGTCGCGCCGGCCGCTGGGACTGCGACGCGGCTGGGACTTGTGGTGCGCCGGGGACTTCCGCGCTGGCCGTGCATATATCACGGCCGCGCTTATTACTACAGTCCCCGGCTTTTGCGGCCTAGTTCGTTCGTTCCCGCCTCCGCACCTGCCAGTCAGGAGGAGGGCGGGACGCTGTACAGAGCATCAGCGCTGAGGGCTGGAGTCGTTTTTACATACTCCAGCCCTCACACCAGGCACAGTAGGACGCAGTTTCCCGCTCTTTGTTTGTGGCACGCCCACGGTCCGCCCCTCTTCACAGAACGCCGGCAGCCATTCCTGCCTGCACGCTGAGCTGCAGAGGGGAGACGGGGAGACCCAGACACGGGATTCTACGGCCTCATACCCGCTGTTCAGCGGGCGGTAAGCAGCCTCAAGGGCTCACCCCCACTTGTGCCGTTTGTATACTGAGTATTTTGTGTTTGCAAATACTTTGTACTGTACGGTCGCTGGTGATTCTCGGCTATACCCCCTCCTAGATTACAAGGAGGCAACAGCATGTCGTCCGCAAAACGCAAGGGTGCCAAGGCACAGACATTATATGCTGCCTGTACCGCATGTGGGGCTGCTCTACCGGCAGGTTCCACTGACCCCCATTGTGTGCAGTGCTCGGCCCCTGTGCAACTTGCACAGCCGGGGCCTCTGCTGGACGTGACCCAGGGGGTACCACCTGTGAATGCTGTCCAGGTGACAGGAACGGAGTTTGCAGCTTTTGCTGACAGATTGTCTATGACCATGTCAAAGATTCTTGAAACATTGCAGTCTAGACCAGTAACTCAGACCATGGACACTGTGGCATCATTGCTCCCTGGTCCCCCTCAGCTGGAACACTTCCAAGCTCCGGGGGTGTCACATGCACCCCAGGGTGACGATTCTGACTCGGACGACAGTCCCAGACAACCTAAGCGGGCTCGTTATGAGGGGCCCTCAACTTCGTCTCACTGGTCAGGATCCCAGCGGGACGAATCTATGGGTGATGAGGCGGATGTAACTGATCAAGATTCTGATCCTGGGTCCGCTCTCAATCTGGATACACCGGATGGTGACGCCATAGTGAATGATCTTATAGCGTCCATCAATAGGATGTTAGATATTTCTCCGCCAGCTCCTACTGAGGAGGAGGCAGCTTCACAGCAGGAGAAATTCCATTTCAGATATCCCAAGCGTAAATTAAGCACTTTTCTGGACCACGCTGACTTTAGAGATGCAATCCAGAAACACCACGCTTATCCTGAGAAGCGGTTTTCTAAACGGCTTAAAGATACACGCTATCCTTTTCCCCCTGACGTGGTCAAGGGTTGGACCCAGTGTCCCAAGGTGGACCCTCCAATCTCCAGGCTTGCAGCTAGATCCTTAGTTGCAGTAGAAGATGGAGCGGCACTTAAAGATGCCACTGACAGGCAGATGGAGCTCTGGCTGAAATCCATCTATGAAGCTATTGGAGCGTCGTTGGCGCCAGCTTTTGCAGCCGTATGGGCACTCCAAGCTATTTCAGCTGGGCTTATACAAGTCGACTCGGTCACACGTACATCTGCCCCGCAGGTGGCACCATTGACCTCTCAAATGTCTGCATTCGCGTCTTACGCGATTAATGCTGTCCTGGACTCTACGAGCCGTACGGCGGTGGCGTCAACCAACTCCGTGGTTTTGCGCAGAGCCCTGTGGTTGAGAGAATGGAAAGCAGATTCTGCTTCCAAGAAATGCTTAACCAGTTTGCCCTTTTCTCGTGACCGATTGTTTGGGGAGCGTTTGGATGAAATCATTAAACACTCCAAGGGTAAGGACTCATCCTTACCTCAACACAGACAAAACAAGCCCCAACAAAGGAGGGGTCAGTCTGGTTTTCGGTCCTTTCGAGGCTCAGGCAGGTCCCAATTCTCCTCGTCCAAGAGGACTCAAAAGGATCAGAGAGGCTCAGATTCTTGGCGGACTCAGTCACGCCCAAAAAAGACAGCAGGAAGAACCGTTAGCAAGACGGCTTCCTCATGACTTTCAGCCTCCTCTCTCCGCATCCTCGGTCGGTGGCAGGCTCTCCCGCTTTGGCGGCATTTGGCTGTCACAGGTCAAAGACCGTTGGGTGAGGGACATTCTGTCTCACGGGTACAGGATAGAGTTCAGCTCTCGTCCTCCAACTCGTTTCTTCAGAACTTCCCCACCGCCCGACCGAGCCGATGCTCTGCTGCAGGCGGTGGCCGCTCTAAAGGCGGAAGGAGTGGTGACTTCCGTTCCTCTTCAGGAACAAGGTCACGGTTTTTACTCCAATCTGTTTGTGGTGCCAAAGAAGGACGGGTCCTTTCGGCCCGTCCTGGATCTAAAGTTGCTCAACAAACACGTAAAAACCAGGAGGTTCCGGATGGAATCTCTCCGCTCTGTCATAGCCTCAATGTCTCAAGGAGATTTCTTAGCATCAATAGACATCAAAGATGCTTATCTTCACGTGCCGATTGCGCCAGAGCATCAGCGTTTTCTACGCTTCGTTATAGAAAGCGAACACCTGCAGTTCGTAGCGTTACCTTTCGGGCTGGCAACAGCCCCTCGGGTCTTCACCAAGGTCATGGCAGCAGTAGTAGCTGTCCTGCACTCGCAGGGTCACTCCGTGATCCCGTATTTGGACGATCTACTTATAAAGGCACCCTCTCAAGAGGCATGCCAACACAGTCTGAACGTGGCACTGAAGACTCTCCAGAGTTTCGGGTGGATTATCAACTTTTCAAAGTCAAATCTAACCCCGACCCAATCACTAACATATCTTGGCATGGAGTTTCATACTCTCTCAGCGATAGTGAAGCTTCCACTGGACAAGCAGTGCTCTCTGCAGACAGGGGTGCAATCTCTCCTGCAGAACCAGTCCCACTCCTTGAGGCGCCTCATGCATTTCCTAGGGAAGATGGTGGCAGCAATGGAAGCAGTCCCTTTCGCACAGTTTCATCTGCGCCCTCTACAATGGGACATTCTCCGCCAATGGGACGGGAAGTCGACGTCCCTCGACAGGGATGTCTCCCTCTCTCAGGCAACCAAGGACTCTCTCCGATGGTGGCTTCTTCCCACCTCATTGTCAAAAGGAAAGTCGTTCCTACCCCCATCCTGGGCGGTGGTCACGACAGATGCGAGCCTATCAGGGTGGGGAGCAGTGTTTCTTCACCACAGGGCTCAGGGTACGTGGACTCAGAGAGAGTCCACCCTTCAGATCAATGTTCTGGAAATCAGAGCAGTCTATCTTGCTCTGCGAGCCTTCCAACAGTGGCTGGAGGGCAAGCAGATCCGGATTCAGTCGGACAATTCCACAGCGGTGGCGTACATCAACCACCAAGGGGGAACACGCAGTCGACAAGCCTTTCAAGAAGTCCGGCGGATTCTGACGTGGGTGGAAAACACAGCATCCACCATATCCGCAGTTCACATCCCAGGCGTGGAAAACTGGGAAGCAGACTTTCTCAGTCGCCAGGGCATGGACGCAGGGGAATGGTCCCTTCACCCGGACGTGTTTCAGGAGATCTGTCGCCGCTGGGGGATGCCGGACGTCGACCTGATGGCGTCACGGCACAACAACAAGGTCCCGGTTTTCATGGCACGGTCTCACGATCACCGAGCTCTGGCGGCAGACGCCTTAGTTCAGGATTGGTCGCAGTTCCGACTACCTTATGTGTTCCCACCTCTGGCATTGTTGCCCAGAGTGCTCCGCAAAATCAGGTCCGACTGCCGTTGCGCCATTCTCGTCGCTCCAGACTGGCCAAGGAGGTCGTGGTACCCGGATCTGTGGCATCTCACGGTAGGACAACCGTGGGCGCTACCAGACCGTCCAGACTTGCTGTCTCAAGGGCCGTTTTTCCATCTGAATTCTGCGGCCCTGAACCTGACTGTGTGGCCATTGAGTCCTGGATCCTAGGGACCTCAGGTTTATCTCATGATGTTGTTGCCACCATGAGACAGGCTAGGAAACCATCCTCCGCCAAGATCTACCACAGAACGTGGAAGATATTCTTATCTTGGTGCTCTGCTCAGGGAGTTTCTCCCTGGCCATTTGCATTGCCTATTTTTCTTTCCTTCCTGCAGTCTGGGTTGGAAAAAGGTTTGTCGCTTAGCTCCCTTAAAGGACAAGTCTCTGCGCTATCCGTATTCTTTCAGAAGCGCCTGGCGCGACTTCCTAAGGTACGCACATTCCTGCAAGGGGTTTGTCATATCATTCCCCCTTACAAGCGGCCATTGGAACCCTGGGATCTGAACAAGGTTCTGATTGCTCTCCAGAAGCCACCTTTCGAGCCTATGAAGGAGATTTCCTTTTCTCGGCTTTCACAGAAAGTGGCTTTTCTGGTGGCGGTCACGTCTCTTCGGAGAGTGTCAGAGCTGGCGACGTTATCTTGCAAATCTCCCTTCCTGGTGTTTCACCAAGACAAGGTAGTACTGCGTCCAATTCCAGAGTTTCTTCCCAAGGTGGTATCTTCCTTTCATCTCAATCAGGATATCACTTTACCATCTTTGTGTCCGCATCCAGTTCACCAATTTGAAAAGGGTTTGCATCTGTTGGACCTGGTGAGAGCACTCAGGATCTACATTTCCCGCACGGCGCCTCTGCGCCGTTCGGATGCACTCTTTATCCTGGTCGCTGGTCAGCATAAAGGGTCGCAAGCTTCCAAATCCACCCTTGCGCGGTGGATCAAGGAACCAATTCTTCACGCCTACCGTTCTGCTGGGCTTCCGACTCCTTCTGGACTGAAGGCCCATTCTACCAGAGCCGTGGGTGCGTCCTGGGCATTACGGCATCAGGCTACGGCTCAGCAGGTGTGCCAGGCGGCTACCTGGTCGAGTCTGCACACTTTCACCAAGCATTATCAGGTGCATACCTACGCTTCGGCGGATGCCAGCCTAGGTAGACAAGTCCTGCAGGCGGCGGTGGCCCACCTGTAAGAAAGGGCTGCCTGACAGCCCGATCGCGAGGTATTATTTTACCCACCCAGGGACTGCTTTTGGACGTCCCAATTGTCTGGGTCTCCCAATTAGGAGCGAAAAAGAAGAAGGGAATTTTGTTTACTTACCGTAAATTCCTTTCCTTCTAGCTCCAATTGGGAGACCCAGCACCCGCCCTGTTTTTTCTGAGGGTATTTGTTTTTCGGGTGCACATGTTGTTCATGTTAATAACTTACGTTCTCCGATATTGTTTATCGGATTGAATTTGTTTTTGAAACAGTTATTGGCTTTCCTCCTTCTTGCTTTTGCACTAAAACTGAAGGACCCGTGCTCCCACGGGGGGGTGTATAGCCAGAAGGGGAGGGGCCTTACACTTTTAAGTGTAGTACTTTGTGCGGCCTCCGGAGGCAGTAGCTATACACCCAATTGTCTGGGTCTCCCAATTGGAGCTAGAAGAAAAGGAATTTACGGTAAGTAAACAAAATTCCCTTCTTTTTTAAATTTTACTAGTCCCCCTAGGGGGCTATAGCGATCAGCAATCCGATCGCTCTGCACTATCTGCTGATCACAGCTACACCGCTGTAAACGGCAGATATGCTCAGTTTCTCTTTCACTGAGCTGCGGGCACAGTGAAAGTGAAAGCAATTCATGTGCAGTACAGAAGTCACCACATGACCCTGTGCTACCATGACAACTACCGAAAGTCACGTGATCACGTAACGTGACTTCCGGTATCGGGCGGTAAGTAAAAGTTTACCGCAATCGCGCTTATAATGGCGCTGTAACATATTGACAGCACCATTTAAGGGGTTAAACGGCACGAGCAGATAACGATTCTGCTGGTGCCTAGCAGGCACACATCTCAGCTGTGAAAATCAGCTGAGATATGTGCCGACCGCTAGGACGTAATTTTACTGCCCGCGGTCGTTAAGAGGTTAATAAATGTATATCAAATTATGCTCCAATAAGGGATTCTGGCTTCGTTGACCGATCGACTAGGAGGATGCAGCTCCGTAGGTTTATTTTCAATTTTAAATTCGGCCCACTGGAATCAGTAATAAAAAACACCCTGTACAAAAATTGACACATCTTAGAACAAGATAGTGACCTAAAAGAAATGACTGCTGCTAAACCTTTAGTTACCTACTGGGGGTAATAACCTAAAAGATGTGTTGGTAAAAAACAGATTAACTCAGCTGTCTACGTGGCTAGAGAGGAGTAGCCCGGTCGGTAACTACAGGTGCGGTAATTGCAGATTTTGTCAACTGCATTTTACGGGTAATCCGATAACAATCGGTTCTTTTGTGCATCATGTCAGGCGTTTTATATCATGCAGGACAAAATTTGTTGTTTACATTGTATTTTGCAGTTGCGGTGATTTTTACATCGGTTAGACCAGGGGTGGGCAATTAATTTTTACATGGGGCCGCATAAGAAATTGTGATGGTTTTAGAGGGCCGGACTACTATAATTAACTGGGTTCTACATCATTATATATCTAATATATAAAGCTGAATGTGTGTGTGTATGTGTGTGTGTATATCCGGGATTGGCATCCGCACCGTCGCAGCTACAGCCACAAAATTTTGCACACTCACACTTCTGAACCCCGAGAGCATCATAGGCTATGTTTTGAGGGGAAATTTTAACCCCGCTCTTTACAGTTATTCGCCAAAAAACCTGCCTCCATTAAAGCGAATTGAGCTGGGAGCCACAGTGCAGCCAGAACTTCAGAAGAATGCGCAGCCATGCCCTTATATGGAATGTTGGCGTGTCACAATGCAGTCAGGGAAAGAGACAGACACAAACAGGGAAAGAGGCAGACACAGACAGGGAAAGAAACAGACATAGACAGGGTAAGAAACAGACATAGACAAGGTAAGAGACAGACACAAAGAGACAGACACAGACAATGAGACAGACTGATAGGGAAAGAGACAGACGGAAAGAGAGGGAAAGAGAGAGACAGGTTAAGAGACAAAGAGACAGACACGGGGAAAGAGAAAGAGGGAAAGAGACAGACAGGGAAAAAGAGGGAAAGAGACAGACAGGGAAAGTGACAGACAGACAGGGAAAGAGATAGACAGACAGGGAAAGAGATTGAGACAGATGGAGAAAGAGACAGACAGTCAGAGACAGACAGGGAAAGAGACAGACAGACAGACAAAGAGAGAGAGAGAAACAGAGAGATATATACAGAGGGGGAGACAGACATTATAATTACATTTCTATCTATTTGTTTTGTGGTTTTTGTGTGCAGAATAAATTTTTGTTAATACATTCTATTTTGTTAACAGCAGTTATTAACCCGGGTGAAGCCGGGTAATACAGCTAGTATATATATATATATATATATATATATATATATATATATATATAAAAAAAAGATGTAGAACCGAGTTAATGATAGTAGTCCGGCATTATATATATGTGTGTGTGTGTATACATATGTACATTTACCTTCAAAAAAAGTGTCTCTACAAGCAGTGGAGGGCCTCAGCGGAGAGCAGAAACAGTGCAGGAAGTCAGGAATCAGCTTCTTTGAAGTGAAGCTCCGGCCTCGCCCCCAGGTCTGCTCCGTGTGAGTGGCTGAATGCAGCTTCCGTAGAGCAGTGTGTGCGGCTGCCGGCCTCCTGTCACTGCAGACAGGGAGCTTCAGGGCCGGAGCGGCCGCACACACCAATGAGACAGATAGTCGGGCTTCCCGAAACTGCTGCTCATAGACCGGCCCGGCCCCCCTGCGTCAATGATCAGTCCGCCCCTGTACATCACTACACCCCAAATATTTGTCAACAGTTACCTCCTCCCCCAATTCCCCACCGCACCCCATTGTCACTGCAGGTTACTAGTAACCACTCACCTCTCCCTTCTTACTGTCCCTCCTCAGGCACATCCGTATGTGCCCCCCCCCGCTGAGCTGCTTCTCTTTTACATGCCCTGGCTGCGCCGATGCTGTATTCCTAGGAGCCCCTGCCGCTGCTTCTCTCCGTACCGGCCCCGGCTGCTGCAGCTTCTTCTTCTGCCGGGCGGGAACTTTTCAAATGACACATGTGCGCCGTACTGACGACATCAGGGCGCGCGTGTGTCACAGAGAAAGGTGCTGGGCAGGGAACAGAGGAGAGATTCCTGCGTTCCGCTGCCTACACTGTGCGGTGCTGCAGGATCGCTCCCTGCCCGGCACGCAGCGTGTGATGACGGCGATCTGATCACTGACCGGCCAGCAAGGACGCCCTGAACCAGGCGGGCCGGTCACAGAGAGTAGGCGATCCGGATGTCGCCCGCGGGCCGCCCCTTGCCCAGGTCTGGGTTAGACCATCAGACCGACAATGTATGTGAGATTCAAAGAACATTTTAACTCTGTGATGTCTGGTAAAGGCTCTCCTCAGTTAATTGAGCATATTTGTAATGTGCATAATGGTGATCCGAATATACTGCGGTTTGCAGGCTTAGAGAGAGTATCTCTCCCCCTCAAGGAGGTGATTTACACAAATTGCTCCTACAAACCGAGGCAAGACTTATTATTAAATATAGAGCCCAAGGGGATTTGGGGTTAAATGACAAAAATGATCTCTCGGTTTTCTGCACATCTCTATGTGTCCGCATATTTTTGTATGTGTCTGTTTGTAATGGTTTTTTACCATGTTGAATTTAATTGTATTTTGTATAACATTGTCAGTATCATGCACTATGCTGTTACTTGTTGCACTCCTCATCTGTTTTTAATTGGCAGTGACGTAGTCCTGACACAGCCCTCTCATAAGGCGCCGGTCTATGCCTGTCCACATGGACCCGATGAAGCGTATCCATATGCGAAACGGCCATCGTTCGTGAGAAGGCTCGCTGTCAGCTCTGCTCCTGTCTTTTTATTGCACCGCACTTCAATAAAGAATTTTTGCTAGATTCCGGTGAGTGCCGTCCCTTCTCTGAGTTGGATTCTGCCTATGAACTATAAGTCACTTTGGACGTGCTCCTCCCAGCCAGTTACGTGGAGGATCCCTGTCCATATTCCGTTTTGTATATTAAGGCTGATGCTAGTGGGTCAGTAGATGCGGCAATTCTTTTCTGTGGAAATGTTTAAAGTTTGCTCAACAACATTTAGACAAGTCTGTGAAATAATGGGCGAACATAGTCTGGTCAGATGAGACCAACACTTTGGAAGCAAATAATAAAAGGCTTTTGTGCAAAATATTAATTACATTTCATGTGTGCAACATCTGGTAAGAAATGCATTTCAGTAGCATTTACTAAAATCAGTTACATGTTCAATACTTATTTCACCCCTGTATGTATGCTAGAAATGTATTATACTGTAAACTCTATGTAATATACTGTATGTACAGATATCTCAGGTTATATACAGGTAATATGTGACTGGTAGAATATCTAGACATCATATGGTATACACAGGATAAGTGACTGGTACATCATATACTATAACCACTATTTGTTGATGTGGTGTTGAAGTTTACATTGGTGACTTGGTTGATCAAGCATCTGAAAAAATACACAAAAAAATATTCATAGGCGCATGTGTGGCGCCCCTGAGGCTTCAGAGTATTGCACCTAACATTGGGTGTAATGCTAAACCCAGTTCCCTTTTACATAGTTACATAGGTTAAAAAAATGACCTACGTCCATCTAGTTTAAAGGGGTGGTTCACCCATTTTTTTTTTTCCCCAATGATTGCCACTTACCATTGTCTGCAGCTTCTGCATTGGCTTCAGTTTCCAGTTCTGGCACTGAGCGGCGCTATCCTGCACGCTCAGTGCCGGTCACATGACCCCCTGGAGCTGTGGCCGCCTGCATCCTCTGACGTCCCGGCATTTCCGGGCTCTCAAACTGGACGGGTACGTCAGAGGATGCCGGCGCCACTCACAGTGATTGACTGGGCTGTGGGCGGTCACTGCCTGACGTCACAGCCCAGCATCGAGGGGAGGATCCGGAGGACGCCAGTGTGTGGAGCGGTGAAGGCAGAGCGCGCGCTTACCATCATTCAGCTGTGGGAGGTATGGGCTCCAGTGTGGAGTACAGGGGGGGTTTCCTCCACTGAAATCCCCCCTGTCACGCAAGTATGTGATCACACTGTCCACCCGCCCGCTGTGCTCAGCTGTCAGGAGAGCGGGCGGTGTCGGCAGTGTGATCATATACTCCCACCAGCAGCACAGGTGACCGGACGCTGCATGGGACCAATCTGCTCCACTCTGTCACCTGCACAACAAGTCCCACAGTGGAGACAGTGACATGTAGCATCCGGTCACCTGCACAACAAGTCCCAGAGTGGAGACAGTGACATGCTCTGCTCTGACACATAGTGTGCTGCATGTCACTGTCTCCATTCTGGGACTTGTTGTGCAGGTGACCGGATGCTACATGTCACTAACTGTATCCACTCTGGGACTTGTGCAGGTGACCGGATGCTACATGTCACTATCTGTCTCCACTCTGTGATTTCTGCTGCATAGTACCAACTGTATACACTCTCACCTGCAGAACAAGTACCACAGTGGAGACAGTTAGTGACATGTAGCATCCGGTCACCTGCACAACAAGTCTCAGAGTGGATACAGTGACATGCAGCACACTATGTGTCAGAGCAGAGCATGTCACCAACTTGCTCTGCTCTGTCACCTGCGATGCTGCATGTCACCAACTAAGGGTAAGCTCACACAGTGCGTTTTTCGTGGCGTTCTTGCGCGTTTTTCTGGTGCGTTTTAACTCAGAAAACTGCATGACTTTGTTTCCCGAGTAAAGTCTATGCCCTTGTGCGCACTAGTCGTTTTTGCTTCGTTTTTTGCGGCGTTTTTTACAACATTTTTGTGCTGAAAACGCAGTGACATTGCTTCCCCAGCAATGTCTATGGGTTTTCATAAGTGCTGTCCGCAGACAGCGTTTTTTTGTAGCTGCGTTTTTGTGTTGACCGCAAAAATGCAGCATGTCAATTATTTCTGCGTTTTTCACTGCGTTTTTCACCCATTGAGTTCAATGAGATGTTCAACAACGCAATGAAAAACGCATATAGCTGCATTTCTATGACTAAAAACACAGCTATAAACGCAAGTGGTGGGTACTACAGTGACGTGTACAGGAAGAGGATTCCTTCTGTTGTTAAACACAGAAGCATGAATCCTCCCGGTACCGTCACCGCTGCGTCCACAACCCGCCCGGTGCCATGTCAGCTCCGTGCGGCGCCATGTCTGGGCGGGAGGTGGAGGCAGCGGCGAAAACCAAAGTGAACAGTAGAAAAAAAGAATGTCATACTCACCTGTCTGCAGGGTCACGGTGCCATATCCGCTCCCAGCCCCTGTCTCGGTACCGCCGCTCTGGCTGTGTGCAGTCTCACCGGGGCACGTACGAAGCTTGCAGGACCTGGCGGTGGATCACCTGATGCAGTCACCTGACGCATCAGCTCATCGATTCTCGCGGTGTTGCCGGCTTTTTCGCGCCCGTCCGGCTATCAGCTGCTCCTGCCGTCAGGGGACTTCATCAGCTGATTACCGTCAGCTCCTGCAGCGATGGGACAGGATCATTCTCCTGTCCAATCGATCGCTCCAGGAGCTGCCAGTAATCAGCACATAAGTGAGTATGTATTTATTTATTTTTTTTTTCAACTGATGCATCAGCTGATTGTATAAAAGCAGATTATACAATCAGCTGATGTGTCATGTGATTCACGTAGTTTAACCTGACACATCATCTGATCGCTTTGCCTTCCAGCAAAACGATCAGATGATATTGGATCCGGATTGGACGGCGCGGGACCCTTACCCCGGATTACTGCGGAGTGGGGTGCTTTATTTCAATAAAGATGGAGTCTCTAATTGTGTTGTGTTTTATTTCTAATAAAAATATTTTTCTGTGTGTTGTTTTTTTTTTTTTTTATCATTACTAGAAATTCATGGTGGCCATGTCTAATATTGGCGTGACACCATGAATTTCGGGCTTAGGGCTAGCTGATAATATACAGCTAGCCCTAACTCCATTATTACCCAGCTAGCCACCCGGCATCAGGGCAGCTGGAAGAGTTGGATACAGCGCCAGAAGATGGCGCTTCTATGAAAGCGCCATTTTCTGGGGTGGCTGCGGACTGCAATTCGCATTGGGGGTGCCCAGAAAGCTTGGGCACCCTGCACTGTGGATTCCAATCCCCAGCTGCCTAGTTGTGCCCGGCTGGACACAAAAATTAGGCGAAGCTCACGTCATTTTTTTTTTTAATTATTTCATGAAATAAAAAAAAAAAGGGCTTCTCTATATTTTTGGTTCCCAGCCGGGTACAAATAGGCAGCTGGGGGTTGGGGGCAGCCCGTACCTGCCTGCTGTACCCGGCTAGCATACAAAAATATGGCGAAGCCCATGTCATTTTTTTTTTCTTTTTTGGCAAAAAACTGCATACAGTCCGGGATGGAGTATGCTGAGCCTTGTAGTTCTGCAGCTGCTGTCTTCTCTCCTGCATACACTAGTGAATGGAGGATGCTGAGCCTTGTAGTTCTGCAGCTGCTGTCTGCTCTCCTGCATACACTAGTGAATGGAGGATGCTGAGCCTTGTAGTTCTGCAGCTGCTGTCTGATCTCCTGCATACACTATTGGATGGAGGATGCTGAGCCTTGTAGTTCTGCAGCTGCTGTCTGCTCTCCTGCATACACTATTGGATGGAGGATGCTGAGCCTTGTAGTTCTGCAGCTACTGTCTGCTCTCCTGCATACACTAGTGAATGGAGGATGCTGAGCCTTGTAGTTCTGCTCCCCCTGCCTCTCCCTCCAGCATACAGTCCTGGATAGAGCATGCTGAGCCCTGTAGTTCTGCAGCTATATGCTCTCCTGCATACACCAGTGGAGAATGAAGAACATATTGAAGAAGGAAATTACTTCAGACCTTTTTTATTTTTTTTTCTTTCAACAATCTTTCTCTGATAAAAAAAGCATAAAAACACAGAGAGCAAAAAACGCACCAAAACACGATAAAAACGCGTCTGTTGTTTGCCACGGATGCTTTTTTGTGCGTTTTTTGACGCAAAAAAACTCACAAAAACGCCGCTTAAATAAAACGACGCAGTGTGTGAACTTAGCCGAAATCCACACTGTTACTTGTGATGCATGGGACACACTTTCTCCACTCTCAACTGCACAACAAGTCCCAGAGTGGCTCAAGTTGTGATAATCCCTGCAATCATTAGAGGATTGGAGATTAGATTCTGTAACAATAAATGTTTAGAGCAATATTGTTATATTGATGGTGTATCCTTAGTATAATACATCATTATGTGATCGTAGGGATCTGATACACGGCCATGTTCGCCACTGAGATTTTCATGGCCACACACCGGAAAAAGTATTGTGTTCCTTGAGACTGTATACGTGTTCCTTGAGTATGTATAAGGAAAAAAAATTCTTGTGTGTATATCAGGGATCACATTCCACGCACAGGGGTACAAAAGGTGAGGGGGCCACTTATACCTCCAAAACAGGAGGAATTATGTAGTATGAGGGGCTACTAAAATATTCTTCCAGGACAGGTGCATCTTCTGGCTGACACAACCCATCATGTAAAAAACACACACATATATAATATTATAAGCACGCATACAAGTATATGTAGAAAGATATAGCTACACACACATGTACTGTCTATATTTGTGTGTGTGTATATACATTATATATAAACACACATATACACAAGCATATATAGCCATAGAGAAACATGTGTGGAGTTAGATAACTCTCTCTCTCTCTCTCTCTCTCTCTCTCTCTCTCTATATATATATATATAGCTTATAAATATATCCTGAAATAGATACTATGAAATAGATCAGAAAGACCAAATGATAAAAGCTCTATTACCATGATTAGGCAGTGCACACAGGAAGGAGGGGAGGGAACTGTTGTGGTGGAGATCTGAGGGGAGGGAACAGTCAGAGAGGGTTGGGAGATAGATTGCTAGTTACTGCAAAGGATTATGGAAATTGTAGTAACTGAACCCAGGAAGTCAGAGGAGAGATTAACCCCATCAGAGCTGGAGCCAGCAAGGAGCATGTGCTGCTAGTGCACAATAAAAGGTAATTTTGCGGAAAAAACATAATAGATGTGTTGAGGGGCACATATTAGCAAGATTTATCAGAAAAAAAAAAAATCAGTTTTGGTAACTGGACAACTTCTTTAACCTTCCTCCACCAATTCTACATTTAAGTTACATTAAGTCACTTATAACCAACAATGTTGTGTGTACTGAGGAAATCATCCAGCCCTTTTTTAAAAGCTGTTATAGTATCTGCCATTACCTCCTGAGGAGGTCAGTCCCGGTTTCACTACATTACACTACAAGATGACCCTCGGATTGTCACAATTCGAAGTAATGCTGACTACTGGTTGCCACACTGTTAGATCCCCGGTACAAGACAAAATTTGGCGAAATAAGCCCTTCCATAGAAAGGGACGCACGTATGCAGGAGTATCCGCAGAAGCTGGTACTCAATCTTTGATCTGCTTTTACATTAAACACCAGTGCTGCACAGAGTGAATCTCAACGCTTTGTCATGGCTAAGAGGAAATGGTATTTTACTTGTCCACATCTAAGGGACCGAGGGCTGGCTGCTGTGCTGAGACGGCGTTGAGTAGGGTGTCCCTGCAGAGTTGCAAATTTGGTCAAAAAGGTGGAAAAAGGACAGATGCTGGTGGAAAGGGGAACACGTGTGTTGGAAAGGGGAAAAAAGTTTGTGTCCGTGGGTTTGGTGGTTAAGCAACAGTAACATCTTCTGAAGAAACACCATCTGTTACGGGGGGACTAACAGATTTGGATAAGGTGGTATATATCCCAATTGCCAGTCGGGGTCCACCGTGCTCCCAGATGGAGAAGGAGATGCTGGCAACCCGAAGGTTAGGCGGAGGATACAGAGCTGGGTGGCTCTCAAACTAATAGTAGCCTGAACTGAGTTAGACGACACTCGGTTCTGGAGACTGTGAACCCTGTTAGCGTCACAGGGTCCACACACCCAGACCAGGAACTCCCTGTTAACAACACAGGGGCTATTGGGTACGTTGTCTGTGTGCGTAGGGGGCACACCTCTGGACAGCAGGCGCAGCAGCAGCCCAGTTAATGCCACTGAGCTGCACTAGCAGGATTGGTAGGACAGGAGCTGGTCGTAACCGTTCTGCGTTACCAAGTGTGGTGGCGTCCTGCACCGACGCCCTATCCCTGCCTACCTCTGGCCTAAAGCCGCAATGGGTTCAACACATGGACGTGTGCTCTGTCTCAGCATAATAGAAGAATGCGCACCTCCTTGTTGTCTACAGCTCCTTTTATAACCTGGGTCCGCCCCAACGCAGGGTGGACCACAAGGCACCTCCAGGAGCCAATAGCAGAGTGCCACGTCATCAGTGACATAACCAGCAGCTTATCCGGAACCGCCACTTCAATGATGACTTCATGTCAGCCACGCCCCAAACACCTCACCAGTCATCGTCTGACGAACAATGATGAGGTGCAAAATCATAGGGGCGGGCCTCTGCGAGCCAGTCCGGAGTGGCCACATCATCAGGACACCTGATGTCCTCTGGACTAGCATGGACTGCCACCTCATGGACATGGCCAGTGAGTTCCTTAATGTACCTAGCCTCTGATGCACTAAGTGCCTGAGCATGCTCAGGAGCCTGAACAACAGTCTCAGAAAACAGACTATCAGCTTCTGCATGCTCTGTAGACACAACACAGGACTTAGACACGGCACGGAGTCCAAGTACCTGTGCAAAGAGGCTTTTCTCATTAAGTGTGGGAGCATGCTCTGTAGCACGAACTGAGGACTTAGGCTCAGGAATGGCACAGTCATGCTAAGCATGCTCACTAGGCGAAACACTGGACTTAGGCTGTGTCTGGGGTAAATCGGCACACGCATCCGCACTAGCCGTCTCTCCACACTTAGACGTGGAGGAGGAAGCAGCCAGCTGGACGACCAAAGGCATGGCCAAAAATGGCAGCTGACGCTTGGGCGCAACTGGAACCGCAGCAGGCTGCTTGCGTCAACGGCGGTACCGATTCGTAATACCAACTACCAGCCAAAATAAGAGGTGTATTTCTTCCCATGGATAATCTGATATGATCCCTTTCTTACGGACACGACCATCGCTACCAAATGTAGATGAGGCACCAAAAGAGCAGGTGCTTCAATGGATCTCAAGTGCTCCATCAAGTGGCCTCTCCACCTCAACTTCAATATCCAAAATACTCCATTCCTCTGTGGTGTCAACCCAATCGCACTTGCTTCCTAACAGCTCTCAAGTTTCCACCAGCCCTGCTGAGTATGGGGTGACAGAGATGGTTGAGTCTGCAGAGCTGTCCAGTCACACTATAGCCTGGGAATCAGAGGTCTGCTCCAAAGCTGCAGTGAGTCCAGACAAGGAAATGATCTGCACTGATGCCCAGAAGCTTTGTGAGTCGGATCCAGGCCCCGATGAAGAAGGTTCTGAGCATAATGTACACCCTCATTCCCAAACTATAAATCCTCCTGGTGGAGACAATGGAGAACATGCTGATGAGACTCCGATACCTGATTGGAACGTCAACTTTACTATTCGGTCAGGGCAGGAAGAGGTTGGCTCGGAGGAGTCTGGACGAGGGGAATGAAAACACACAGGGTGATAATGAGGTTGGAGACCCCACTTACTGTCAAACCACAGTCAGCCAGTCGATGAGGTCAGCAGAGGAGTTGGAGGAGGATGCTACTGACGACGAGGTTAGGTTGCGTCTTCCTGGACAGAGACAAAGTACTGGAAGCACGTCAACAACTGAATTCTCAGCCATAACTCTGCCTCTGAGCAGAAGTCATGGTGGCTCTGCAGGTCGCATGGGCTGTAAGCCTTGCCTAGCCTGGTGCTTTTTTTACATCGCAAAAGATCACCCAAGTCACGTCATCTGTAAGATTTGTCACCAATCTCTAAGTAGAGGCCAAAAACTCACTACTTTGAGTACTTCGTCCATGAACTGTCACATGGATATGAAGTGATAGTGTGAGGGTGTATTGATGAGCTTTATCCACTGTGAATGCAACATGCTTATTTGCCGTTCATTGTATGCATTGTTGCAGACTACCCACAAGGGGCGGCTGTTTTTTTGCATCTGCCTTTGACTGTTTGGTCACTATAGCAATAGCAAAACGGTCTTCGGCTGTGGACTTGGAGACCGGACTAGGTGTTGTCTGTGAACTTAAGAAAACGCTAAAGGTGTGCGTTACAGCAAGTAGCCACCGCGGAAACACTATGGTGGATTGTGAGGAGACTCGTGTTGGAGTTTGGTGAGGAGGACCGTAATGCATGTGAGCAGCATCCTGTGCCGGAGACCGACATTCTTCCGGTGCTGTCTATACTGTTTACCGTGAAAGGATTGTAAACTCTGTATTTATGGCAACTGGACACCACAGTACCCGGGTACGGTAGGCTGGGCCCAGACAGTAATGCGTGCACGCAACACTTTTGTTAACAAAACACATCTGTTCTGCTTAGGCAGACTATATAGACAATAAGATTTGCTGCTTCTGCTCTGTCAATTTGTCAGTTACAGTTAAAATTCTAGAGGGACAGCAACACATGTTTGCACTGACTGTTGCTTTACAAGATTTCCAGGACTGTGTTGCTGAGCTGTGTGGTTTGACTCACCACTGTTATCATCTGCCTTATCTGTGAGGCTTCAGCTAACAAGGGTATTCAGGGGGGTTAATGGGTTTTGTCTATGTTTAGGTAGATAAGTTGTAAGCTCTTGTGATGCGCCACTGGTAAGTCGTGTTCACACACACACACACACACACAATTACTACTGCTACGCAGAGGGATTACCAGGTAGGCGGCAACAGTTTAGACAGTCCCTTGGTTAGGCAAAGGTTGGTGAGAAGGGGCTATAAATTGCCATTACGAGTGTTGCAGCATAGGGGTGTAGGCTTTTGGACTTGTGAATAGATTGTTCTATTCTTTCAGTTTTATGCATGGTCCTTATTGTTTGTTTTGGGAGAGTTAAACAATCATTTATCAACCCAACTGCCTAGAGTCCTTTTCCTGTTGCGTGGTTTTGCTGTATACTGGGGAGCCCACCCTATACACTACTTTAAATGAAGCATAAGTCTATGTGGAAGGGTCACTATGCTACAATGCGGCCTAGCGGGGCGGTGCAACCACCGTCTGCCCCATCAATGGCATCTGTGTGCTCTTCATCCTCTGGGACTGTGGGGACAGCAGTCACATATGCTTTTTGACGCTGACCTTCCACCCCTTTACCCGCAACAAGCAGTGTCATTGGCAGGTCATCAGTTGTTTTTGAAGTGGAAACAGCTGCTGGTGTTGAGCTCTCTCAGACATTGAGAGAACCACCTTTTGGATGAAGGCAACATTATATCCACGCCTGTACCTTCGTCACAGATTGATGGACTACCTGCAGTTAAAAATTGCGTTGCAGAAATGGAGAGGTGGTGTACAATACAGAGTTGGTCTAGCTTTATTGACAGCTGAAGAACCAACACTGAATATCACAGACAATGAAACTATGCCCCTTAAAGTGTCAGCACTTTTTGAAATTAAAATTGCGTAGCAAAAATGGACAGGTGTGTAGAATGCACAGTTGGTGTACCTTGCTTGACAGCAGAGGAACCCTAAGTTAGTATCCCAGACAATTTTAGTATGCCCCTAAAAGTGGCAGCAATTTTTGCAATTAAAATTGCAAAGCAAAAATGGAGAGGTGTGTAGAATGCACAGGTGCTGTAGCTAGCTTGTCAGCAGAGGAAGCCTCAATTTCTATCCCTGCCAATGAAACAATGCCCCAAGGAATTGCCTGAGCTGATTTAGCCAGACGCTGTGATATAAACCCCTGCACAGCGCTGGCACAAACCTGCCTAGCAAAAATTGTTATGAACGGCTGTAATGTAGCCCTGAAAAGGACTGAAATTACAAGTAGTCCCTAATCCCTTAAGCGATGCGTAGATTGCACTGTATGTCTATAGCGCACACAGCAGCAGCGGGAGCGGTGACTGACACCCACCCGCAGCAGAGAGATAATGGTGGCGACGGGGAAAATGACCAGGTCTTATAGGGCAAAGATATGTGACATGCACAGCCAATGACGCATGCCCTTGCTTGTTTGGCAAAAATCCTCTTTGCTGTGTGTGTGTCTGTGATTGGCTGACAGCCTGGCCCGCCCCACTGTACGCACGGTTAGGAAAAAAAAAATGGTGATCACCTTTCTTTCAGCACTCAGCAGCAGCACTGATCTAAACCCTGCCCCCCCCCCCGCACACTATACGCTGAATTTTGATAATATCATGATTCACAGTGACTCACAGTAATACAGTGAAAAGCCAGCTAGTAACTAGCTACGCTTTATGGTGATCGAACCATTATCGAATGTAACTCGAACTGCCGAATTTGAAGCAAATCGTTTGAGTTCGTCGAACACCGCCCCAAATCATTTGAATTTGAAATTGGCGAACCGTTTGAATCGAACATCGCTCAACTCTACACAACAGTTAGAGAGTTCTCCAGCAGGAGAGGAAGGGAGCAGTCGCATCTTACAGGTGCTCCGGTGGGAAGGAGGAGAGAGCTCACACGGTTGCCATGGGGAGAGTGAACCTGCTCCCCACGGAGTCAGTGCCACACAGGGCGGCAGGACCCTAGGGAATATCATACTTCACGTTGGATTTCCAGAATCTGTCCGGTCGGGGAAAGTTTCAAGCTTCCTTGCCCACACAGCACCCGACAGCACAGTGCCATATAGGATCCGGGGCCTCGCTTCAAGCCGGACCCCACATCGGAACTGCGGCACCTGCAGATAGGGACAAGAGTGCATCTTGTGAAACCCAGGGTCCCCTCGTAGCTTCAAGCCAGGGGATCCACAGACAGCCGTTACAAGGAGAAACCAACCAAACACCAAACCGGACTAATCTCTAAAGGGATTCAGGTTAGACTGAGCCCATCATAGCACATGACCGATATTATCTGAGTGAGCGGCATTGTACAAAAGTGAGTAAACAACGTGGAACCACAGCTATAGACTCTGACTCCTTATTAACCGTACTGCTGCTCCCTGCTGCCATTACTAGTCCCCTCATCATCCTCCCTGGGGCCCGTTCTACCTGTGGAGAGCAATCCCATCCCTGGCTGCTACTACCATCTGCTCCAGAGGACAGTGACAGCAGCGGTGGCCCATTCCCTGGCCGCATACCCCAGGTGGCGTCACGACAACCACCTCACAAGTACACCCATCATCTTTCCCTGCCATCTTCTGTACACCACGGGGCAACGGAAGCGGGCTAGGCCGCCCGTGACCGTCCCAGTCGACGGCCCGGCGATGAGTAGGTTAATCCGCCTGCCCCATGGGGTGCTACATATGCTTATGTGTGACCACTGTTACTCAGGATATGTTTTTTTGAGGAGTGTAGAAAAGCACAGTGTACATTGCTTTACTGCATATTTGAAAGCGTATATCTGGCTTAAAGATTGTAATACGTACCCATGTATGACACCTGAGAAGTGCAAGAGCTCATAGGAACCGGTCCAAGTGCTGTCAGTTTTTTCCACAGGCCGTACTCACAGACAATATGGCTGAGTGAATACAGCCTATGAAGCAGCTGAACATAAACCTGTCACAAGGTTTTTCCTAATATAAAGTACGGCCACTACCTTTAAATCCGCTTTTACAGCATTATAGTAAGCTGCGTGTATGACCCCAAGCATAGCACAAATAAGGGATTTTTTTTTTTTTATATCCACAGCTGGCGACCAAGTCCGATGGGGACCTTTGGTCTTGATCTGGAGCCTTTTTTCTTCCTACAATAGCCATTGCCTTTCCCTGCGTTGTGTAGCGGATGTGTCCTACGTCATCCACATGTGTTTCCCGACCTCGCTCCTGCACAGGCATACTTCTCTTTGATGTGGCAAGGGCTGGGTAAGGCTAAAGAGTGCTGATTACCCAGAAAAAAAGCCGCCACATGCACACTGCAATACTTTCCTCAGCCTAATGGCGATGGCGATTGTAAGAAGAAGCTGCACTGGATCAAGACCAGAGATGCCCATCGGACCGGACCGCAATGGCGGTGGGTATAATAAAAGCTCTTTTTCTGTACTATGCAGAGGGGCTTGGGGAAATACATGCAGCTTACTAGATTACTGTAAAAGAAGTCTTAAAGGCGGTGGCTGTACTTTATATATCAGTAAAACCTAATGACAGATTCCTATTAAGAATGGGTTGCTATTCATGGGCCACTCCTGTGTACTTTCCCCCCAGGCCAAAATCTGGCAGCCAGCCGCTGGCATGCAGTAATTGTTCTGAATGTAAATGTAAATAAAGGGTGGGCCATAAGTATGGATACACCCTGATGATATCACCTTACCGTTTGTGGCTTATTAGTACATGGGAGGGGCAAAACATTTGAGGCCGGGTCATGCCCATGGTGGCCATCTGCAAAGCAGCCATTTTTAATTCAACTTTATTTTTTTTTATCAGAGTGTATCCATCCATACTTATGGCCCACCTTATACATGGTCAGAACATTCTCTTTTTCTGACTCAAAAGGTTTGAAGAGATATAGAATTGTGCATAATCTTACTTGCAATGCCACGTCAGTCATCTACTTAGCAACCTGTCCCTGCAACCTTGCATATGCAGGCATAACGACTCAATAGCTAAAAGTCTGTGCCCTTGAACATGTTAAAAATATAAAAGCAGTGATAAATGACATCCAATTCCACTACATTTTCATGACTTCCATCATTGTAATCTCAAAAGTTTCCATATTGGAGGAACAGACGACATAAGGCTAGGTTCACACACTGCGTTTTTTTGACGCTGCGTTTTTGTGCGTTTTTTGCGGCAAAAACGCACCCGCGGCAAAAAAACGCGGCAAAAAACGCACGTGTTTTGCCGCGATTTGGTGCGTTTTTTTGCTGCGTTTTGCTGCGTTTTTGCTCACTGCGTCTTTATGCGTTTTTTATCAGTGAACAAAAAAAAAAGGTCTGATGTCATTTCCTTCTTCAATGTGTTCTTCATTCTCCACTAGTGTATGCAGAAGAGCAGACAGCTGCAGAACTACAAGGCTCATCATGCTCCATCCAATAGTGTATGCAGGAGAGCAGACAGCAGCTGCAGAACTACAAGGCTCAGCATGCTCCATCCAGGACTGTATGCTTGAGGGAGAGTCAGGGGGAGCAGACCTACAAGGCTCAGCATCCTCCATCCAATAGTGTATGCAGGAGAGCAGACAGCAGCTGTCGAACTACAAGGCTCAGCATCCTCCATCCAATAGTGTATGCAGGAGAGCAGACAGCAGCTGTCGAACTACAAGGCTCAGCATCCTCCTTCCAGGACTGTATGCAGGATTTCTTTTCCCCCCCCCCAAACAAAAAAAATAACGTGGGCTTCGCCATATTTTTGTATGCTAGCCGGGTACAGCAGGCAGGTGCGGGCTGCCCCCAACCCCCAGCTGCCTATTTGTACCCGGCTGGGAACCAAAAATATAGGGAAACCCTTTTTTTTTTAATTATTTCATGAATTTCATGAAATAATTTTAAAAAAAAAATGACGTGAGCTTCGCCCAATTTTTGAGTCCAGCCGGGTACAACTAGGCAGCTGGGGATTGGAATCCACAGTGCAGGGTGCCCATGCTTTCTGGGCACCCCCGCTGTGAATTGCAGTCCCGCAGCCACCCCATAAAATGGCGCTTTCATAGAAGCGCCATCTTCTGGCGCTGTATCCAACTCTTCCAGCTGCCCTGATGCCGGGTGGCTCGCTGGGTAATAATGGGGTTAGGGCTAGCTGTATAGCTGGCCCTAAGCCCGAAATTCATGGTGTCATGCCAATATTAGACATGGCCACCATGAATTTCTAGTAAAGATAAAAAAAAAACACAACACACAGAAAAATATTTTTATTAGAAATAAAACACAACACAATTAGTGACTCCATCTTTATTGAAATAATGAACCCCCCTCCGCAGTAATCCTGGGTCAAGGGTCTCGCGCCGTCCAATCCGGATCCAATATCATCTGATCGGTTTGCTGGAAGGCAAAGCGATCAGATGATGTGTCAGGTTCTACGGGCTGAAGCACATCACACAGCAGCTGATTGTATAAAAGCCGTTTATGCAATCAGCAGATGCATCGGTGCAAAAAAAAAAAAATACTCACTTATGTGCTGATTACCGGCAGCTCCTGGAGCGATGGGGCGGGAGTCTGATCCTGTCCGATCGCTGCAGCAGCTGCCGGTAATCAGGGATGAAGTCTCCTGACGCATCCGCTGATAGCTTAAACCGGCTGGGCGCCCGCGTCACCGCGATACTTACGATTACCTGATGCGTCAGGTGACTGCATCAGGTGATCCATCGCCAGGTCCTGCATCTATCGGAGATGTCCCGGCTGTCTGCACACAGCCGGAGCGGTGATACCGTGAGAGGAGATGGGAGCGGGCATGGCACCGGGAGGCTGCAAGCAGGTGAGTATAACTTTTTTTTTTTTTTTTCTACTGTTTACTTTTGTTTTCGCAGCCGCTTCCACCTCCCGCCCAGACATGGCGCCGCACGGCAGCATACATGCACAGGACTGGAGGTGGACGCGACGATGACGGTACCGGGAGGATTCACGCTTCTGTGTTTACTGACAGAAGGAATCCTCTTCCTGTACATGTCACTTTACTACCCACCTCCTGCGTTTATAGCTGCGTTTTTGGTCTTGGAAACGCACCAAAACGCAGCTATTTGCGTTTCTCATTGCGTCTTTCAACATCCCATTGCACTCAATGGATGAAAAGCGCAGTGAAAAACGCGAGAATAATTAACATGCTGCGTTTTTGTGGCACCACAAAAACGCAGCTGAAAAAAAAACGCTGTGTGCAGACAGCAAAAATGAAAACTCATAGACTTTGCTGGGGAAGCAAAGTCATGCAGTTTTCTGAGCAAAAACGCACCCGAAAACTGCGCAAAAACGCAGCGAAAAACGCACTGTGTGAACTTACCCTAAATGTTTATATCTGTGGAGGAGACATTAAAAAAAATCTTTTCTAAAGATAGAAACTAAATAGATCATGCTGTTAGATCTAAAATTCTCGAATAAACTCATTGAGTACATTAGTTATAATTAGTGATGAGGGATTTTTGTTACTTGCACAAATAGTACAGTATTCACGTTATTCGTTACTCGAGTCATTCGGTCCCTGCCTCGTGATTTTTGTTACTCGCACGAATAGTACAGTGTTCACGTTATTCGTTACTCGTTGAGAATTTTGGTCCTTAGCAAGGCAATACTGATATGTGTCTGCCAAAAAGTAAAATATAACTTTTATTAATGACTAACAATAAAAAGCACACTGACAGACAAACAAATAAGGCTAGGTTCACATTTCCGTCAATTTGTATCAGTCACAATCCGCGGCTCTGGTAAACAACAGAATCCGTTTGGCGGATTCCGTTGTTCCCATAGACTTGTATTAGCGGTGGATTGTGACTGATGACACTGCGTTGCATCCTCCGCCCGACTGATCAGTCATGGAACGACTGACCGTCGGGCGGCAGGAATGCAGCCTGTAAAGTTTTTTGAGCAGTGCAATCCGTAGGCTTTCGCTGCGCATGCTCTCTCTGGCTCCCTGCACACATAACCGGGGTACACGTCGGGTTACTAAGCAAAGCGCTTTGCTCAGTTACCCGATATTTACCCTGGCTACGTGTGCAGGGAGCCAGCGCTAAGCGGTGTACGCTGGTAACCAAGGTAAATATCGGGTAACCAAGCAAAGTGCTTAGCTTAGTTACCCGATATTTACCCTGGCTACGTGTGCAGGGAGCCCGACACTTCCCCGCTCAGCTCTGCCCCCTCACGCACTCCGCATGTACACAGACACACACACACACACACACACACACACTCTCACCTGTCCCCAGCCATGCAGTCCCCGACACTGACGTCCTCAACGCCATGGCCCTGCTCGGCTCCACCCACCCCGCACTCCACCCCCCGGAACCATACTCAGCGGCCAAACGATCAGCTGATCACCCGGCGGCCGGCTTCTGTGAGCTATCAGCTGATCACCCAGCGGCCGGCTGCTGTGAGCGATCAGCTGATCACCTGGCGGCCGGCTGCTGTGAGCAATCATCTGATCGCTCTCATTAGCCGGCCGCCGGGAGATCATCTATTCGCTCTCAAAAGTCGGTGGCTGGCTATTGTGAACGATCAGCTGATCGTTCTCTCTTTTACAACAGAGTCCGACAATTCAATTCTTGTCATCCATTGTACAACGCATCAGTCACATGCGTCAAGCAATGCATGTGACTGATGCAAAACAACGGAAATGTGAACCTAGCCTAAGCTGTAATGAAACAGGCAGTGTCCCAAAGTGAATTCTCATAAGAGAAATAACCGGGGGGTGGGGGGACCAATTACAGTTATTAATCAATAAACTGTTATTATGCAGTCATAAACCTCCCAAAAGAATTCAGGGGGAGATATAGCTTAATTCAAAGCACACATAGCAGAGAAAAACACGTTCATGAGTATAGCCTAAACAACCCATCCCACTCAAAGCCTGGATAAAGGCAGTCTGTAGGCAGGAACCATGTATGAGTGAGAAGGTCAAATGAAGAGCTATACACATAGAATGTATCCTATGGTTAATAAAATACACCGCCCGGATGTTTCTGTATTTGCCCAGCATTATTCATGAGTAAGGCTGGTTTCACACTACGTCTTTTTAACATCCGTTGAAAACGTTTTTTTAAACGGAAGTACGGATCCTGTGCAAATCCGTTTTCATGTCAATGCATTTTCAATGGACTCGCGTCCACCTGCGTTTGCGTGCGTTTGCGTCCGTTAGACGCAGGATCCGTCCTTTTGCGTTATTTTAACATGTTTCAAAAACGCAACATGTAGCGTTTTTGAGCTCCGTCCAAATACTGCAAATTGGTGGATCCTGACTATAACGCACGCAAACGCAGGTGAACGCTGCATGCTGATAGACAGGATCCTGCTTTTGGACTGAGCATGCCCAGAACCAGAGTGTCTCTCTCTCTCTCTCTCTCTCTCTCTCTCTCTCTCTCTCTCCCTCTCTCCCTCCTCGTAACCAAGATAAATATCGGGTATCCAAGGCCGATGTTTACCTTGCTTACCAGCGTCTGCAGCTGTCAGAAGCCTCCTCCCAGTCTAGTTACCCTCACTCCCGATCACATGACTCCAATGCCCGCCCCTAAACATCCAGTGCAGGATCCTGCAAAATAACATATGCGTTTGCATACGTTATTTGCTGTAAAAGCAGGATCCGTACTTCCGTTAAAAAAACGTTTTCAACGGATGTTAAAAAGACGTAGTGTGAAACCAGCCTTAGATCTAACTGCTCTACTGGCTACTGTCTCTCCCCTGATGAGTGTAACAAATTGTGTCGGGAGGTCCAGGAGCTTTGATGACTGAAGTCAAAGGGTTGCCACCAAGGAGAGTATGGTGTGGTAATAATATTTGAACTCCCCCTCTATTTTATGGTGACCTTTTTCTCTTACTGCTTTTTGTTCATATCATCCCTATGGTTGTGATAAAGATACGACTGTCCCCCCCCTCCTATATCCTAGATGGACATTTTAAGTATTTAATTGGATTTTTTTTTTTTTCCCATTGGATCTTTCTCCTATGTGAATTCTTTTTGGGACTCTGCCTGTTTCATTACAGCTTATTTGTTTGTCTGTCAGTGTGTTTTTTATTGTTATTCATTAATAAAAGTTATATTTTACTTTGTTTTTGGCACCCACATATCAGTATTGCCCTGCTATTTCTATCATAAATTTTGGGTAATCTTACACCATATTGATTATTTTTGTATTTTTCTCCTTGCCTCGTGATTTTCGAGTCTCCTCACCACATATTTGTTGCCTGATTTTCAGCCTCTACACATGCGATGATTGCTTCCCAATCACAGTAATGCTGTAGCCATCTTAACTACTGGCATTATGGGAGGCGCAGTGGAAAAAAAATGACTTGTAGTCATTAAAGCAGTAGAATTATGCTTAGTGAGTTTCCCCATTGCTGTCACACTGCGTCCGGTCCGATCATTAAAGTTCATGAATATGCACTATTTCCCTGCCCACTCTCTGTAACAGTGTTGGTGATTTGTTGCAGTCTTGCTACCCCCACCCACCCTCTGTGCCAGCGTCTGTGATTGGTTGCCATCACACTAGCTGTCTGGGTCCCTAGCGTGGACTAAAAATAAGTAAATAATTTAAAAAAAAATTATGTATAGTCCCTCGTATTTTGGTACCCGGCACAAATAAAGCAGATGCTTTAATATAATATAATATAAATAAAGCACATGCTGCAGCACCCAGCTGTGTGCGTTTATCTTGGCAGTATATGATAATATGAGGAACACCATGCGTTTTTTAATTATTTAAATATATACATTAAAAAATCGTTGTGACATTTCCCCAATTTTGATACCCAGCCAAGATAAAGTGGCTAGTATTCTCAGGCAGGGGAGTTCCATGGTTATTGGGCCCCCTCAGGATAAAAATAGCAGCCCGCAATCGCCCAAGAATTGGTGTGTCCATTAGAGTAATTTGTGGGCGGTTTCCATTGCTTAGGCAAATACGCGACTCTCCAAGCATGACATGGCGTCTGATAATTATTCCAGTCAGTTTTGCATTCAAGAAGTCAAATGGCACTCATTCCCTTCCAAGCCCTGCCATGTGCCATAACAGTAGTTTTCCATCACATATTAGGTATTGGTTTATTTAGGAGAAATTGAACAACAAACTGAACATTGCATTTTCTCCTGTTACCCTTGTGAAAGTGCAAAATTTTGGTGCTATAGTAACATTTTTGTGGGAAAAAGTTAGATTCATTTTTTCCTTCCATATTGCTTTTTTTTTTTTTTCCTGTGAAGCATGTAAAAGGTTATAAACTGGTGGAAACGGGCTTGAGTGGTGAACGAGCTAAAATAGTCTCTTTCTATGAGGCCTGCAGTATCAAATTGGATTCCTGATGAAGCCACAAAACCGGGAATCAGAGACTCCTAATTGCCAGGGTGTGAGGACCATTGGGGATCACTATCTGTCGGCATTCCTCATCGGAAGTCCGGGGGCGTCTAGGTGGGGGTTCATTCTCACTAGAGGAGTTAGAAGAGGAGGTGGAAACACAGAGGAATATTGAATCCTCTCCCTCACTCTGTCAGATGCATGCGTGTGCCTCAGCTGAATACACTGTTTGGGATGAATGGCACTTTTTTTTTCATGGCTTCTTTGTGTGTTTGTAGCGTTTTCACGTGTGTTGTGTAACCAAATTTTATTCAGATGTGTTTATATAGTAAACGAAAAATAAAAGAAGAAAAAAATTAGAAGAAAGGAAGAGAACTGAAAAATATATAAGAACATTAAAGTGTATAATGCTGTAATTGAATGTTAATAAAGACCGTTATTGAACTCCTGCAACTGACCTGCTGTAACAGTATATCTATAGAGCAGTAGGAAAATATCGGTAATAAAATAATGCCTACAATAATTGTCCAGTACATTTCTAAACTAAATTAAAATGTAAAAATGACTAACCATGGTAGGAAAAACGTGTTATAATTGCTCTAGAAACCTACACAAATTATAGGGAAGAAGACAGACTTCAGTAAAAGCAGTTACTGAGCGCCCACAACTTACAAAAAGGGGAGGTTTACGCCATTGTTTTCTCCACACTCGAGAAAACCAGTCCAATGAGTATGAACAGGGTTGCATCAGTTTTTCCTCAGAGTTGGAGAGGAAAAAAATCTCCGTGTTTTACATTCTGCCAGACCGCGAAAATCGGTCAGATGTCATCAAAATGCAGTTCTGATTATTGCCACGGACACACAGACTTAGGCCTGTTTCACACGTCAGTGAAAATCACGGATGTTTTTCACTGACGTGTAAAAAATGCATATGTCCCTCCATGTTCGGTGTTCGGTGATGCATTCAACGTGGGTTGTCCGTGTGCAATCCGTGATCCGTGCTCCGTCATCCGTGATTGCACATGGAGATATACTCACCTGTCCTGTTGCTGCTGTCCATGGTGCTGAAGTCTCCAGCTCTGTAGCATCTGCCTGCCACTGTCTCTAGTTTCTGCAGCTTCTTCTGGGTCCGTCTCTGGCTGCATAAATGAATATGCATACCATAATGAGCCAGCCAGGAAAAAGCTGAAAGCACAGGCTGAACACAGCGTCGCTGGAGAAGGTGAGTTGAAAATGTTTTTTATTTTCAATGTCCATGTTTTTCTGGTACGTGTTTCACGGATCATACCACTGTGTGGTCCGTGGAACATCAGTGATGCCAGAAAAACGGACATGTCTCCTTGCGGCAATCACAGACATGCGTGTACACCGCACGGAGACACGGTCAGTGAGAAATCACTGATGTGTGCGCAGACTAATTGATTATAATGGGTCTGCGTATGCCCATGATTCTGGTACGTATAAACACTAGCACATACGTACCAGAATCACTGATGTCTGAAATAGGCCTTACATTGCCTATTTTGATCCCACACTTGGATCAAAATCTGACATGTCACCGATTTTTTTTTTCCATGCTGACCACTCGTTATGAGGAAAAAAAATCAGACATGTGCATAGCCCCATAGAACATCAAAAATACGAGTGCTGTATGTGAAAGCAGTTCTGTGAAAGTTTTTTTATTGTAGTTGATAAGTTTTACATGCATGTAGTAATGTGTTGTGTTTTTCTTTTTTTTTTAATCTGCAGTGAGGTGTTTCCTTCGGATTCTTCTACATCTGGTATGATTACATCTGTGACTTTATATTTTATTCACAATTTGTTTTATAGATTTTGGAAAAGGTACATGTAAAAATGTTCTAACATTAGCAATAAAATCATAAAAGAGCATGGATCAGGGGTGAGCAATTATTTTTCCAAAGGGCCTATATGAGAGACTAGCATTGCGTTATATTTGCAGACCACCACATGTATGGTTTTAGCATATAAAGATCTCTAAATTATGGATAAAAGAAAATATTAAAAAATAATTCTAACATAAACAGTCCCATTCTCACACCACATAAAAATACCCAATTAAAGGGCCAAAGCTCTCATTGAGCCCAATAGGAGTCCTTGTGTCCAATCTATAAATACAGTGACTCAAGTTGCGCAAGGGCCTTAAATAGGTTACCACCTCTAACCTCTGATCTATGGCTATGTGCGCACGTTGCGTACTGTCCCTGCAGAAATTTCTGCAGCGATCTGAAGAGCACATGTGCGCTTTAAATCGCTGCAGAAATGTCCGTAGTGAAAAAAAAAAAGCCGATTCCATGCGCTCTGCCTGCAGCTCCTCCCATAGACAGAGCAGGGGCTGCCGGCAAAGCGCACGGAAGAAGTGACATGTCGCTTCTTAGAACACAGCGCTTCGGCAGCAGCCGAAGCGCTGCGCTCTAAAACGCCATGTGCACACGGCCCCTGCACAATCTCCATAGACTGTGCAGGGGACGCAGGACGCATGCAGTTACGCTGCGCTACAAAGCGCAGCGTAACTGCATGAATTACGCACACGTGTGCACATAGCCTTTAATAGGTTACCACCTCTAACCTCTGATCTATGGCCTTTATAATTAATTTGCTTAAGTCAGATTTATGGTACAATTGGAAAAGCAGAGTGAAGGCAGATAGCCGTAACGTACATGATGGGTAAGTCATTGTCACAATTTCAATTCACAGCAGTTCTTAAAAAATGCCTGACAATATTGGGAGAGTCTCCAAATGCATTCACTTCACACTCATTTAGGATAGGAGCAGCAACAGAAGCTGCTAGATGGGGCTTAGGGCCAGACATAGTTAAAAAAATCGGGAGATGGGAATCGAGCAGATTTAAGAGCTACATTAGATTGCATTTATTATAAATGGCGTACATGTATATATATGTGTACATTTTGGTAATCTTATAGTAGTTGTGTCTTCATTTAGATAATTGTGTGATAATTGTGTTTTTTGTTTTTGTTTTTAGCTGAACAGCAATGCCTGGTTTGGATCATGGGACATTCATTTGTTTTTTGGGGGGCCTTACGTGCAGCAGTCAGGCCTAATGGCAAACAGTTGGGGTTGCCCAGTTCCTTGGCACGGGTGACATGGATAGGAAAGAGGGGAATGCAGTGGCATCAGCTGTTAAAAGAAATCCAGTATCATGTGGAGTTCTACCGCCTCCCGGACGTCTTACTTATCCATTTAGGTGGTAATGATTTAGCAATAAGAACATCAAGACATTTAGTTAGGAACATAAAGCTCGATATGTTGAATTTATGGAGGTCTTACCCAGAAACAGTGGTGGTCTGGTCGGATATAGTAGCTAGACAAATGTGGAGAACAGCGCGATCAGTGGCTCGCATCAATAATACAAGGATAAAGGTTAATAAAAAAATAACAAAATTTGTGTTGGAAAATGGAGGGGTGGCCATACGTCACCAGATGCTTGAAAATACAAAGGAACATTTTTGCAGAGATGATAAGGTACATCTTAATGACATTGGCATTGATATATGGATGTTGGGAATACAAGAAGGAGTAGAACGAGCCATTAAGTTGTGGAGGAACTCACTCTTGTAAGGTGTCACAAGAGCGAGTCTTGGCGGGATGTGGTTGTTTAAACCCCCTCTTTGTTGGTTGGAGAATTATGTTTTTAATGGGGTCCCTGGGCCAGAGCTCAGCGGACAGTGGAATATGGGTCCCTGGGGAGGAGCTCAGTGGACAGTGGAATAGATGGGTCCCTGGGGAGTAGCTCAGCGGACACAAGGAAAATGATCAAGGGGTATACCCAGATTCCCCCTTGAGCTAGGTGTACACGGCGGAGGGGGATATGGGGCTGGGACTTATAACAACCACATCTCTGGGCCGATAATCTTGTTTTTTCTTGTTGATGTTTTTCTTATAAAATAAAGGGCTGCTGTGGCCAAAAATTTTAATCCATGTCACGCAGTGTGTGGTGTCTTATTTATTAGGTTACCAGGAGCGCAATTCACTAATCCATCAGTCATGTTTTGGTAGGGTTTTTAGGTGTTCCGTCTCATGCAGAGTCTTTGTTTTCTCAATGTCCCTGATGTGCTCACGGACTCCCACCTTTAAATCCCTTGTGGTCATCCCTATGTAGACTTTCTGGCATGGACACTGGGAGTAATATATCACGCCCTTAGAAGCACAAGTATGTTGGTGATTTTTTGTAAGTTTGTGTTCCTTCTGATTTTTTTTAAAGGGAACCTGTCACCAGATTTGGCGACTATAAGCTGTGGACACTATCACTGAGTCCTTTTTTGCAGCATTCCACAATACTGTATATAAGAGCCCAGAGACCTCTGTATAATGTAAAAAATATTTTTTTAATAACTGGAGGGAGGGGGGGGCGGTCTGGTCTGATGAGTGTTGCTGCTGTCCAAGCCCGGCACTTCCTTTCTCCGATCCGACGCCTGCTCTCTGCTGCGATCTCTGTCCTTCTTCCCAGCCAGTTTGGATGACGCGTCTACATCATCCACAAAAGACGACATTGCGGTCCTGCCCAGGTGCACTTTGATCTGCCCTACTGAGGCAGATCAAAGTACTGTAATGCGTAGGTGTGAGGGAAGGTTAATGACTGCTGTTATTAACCCCTTATTGCCCCAATTGCTACCGCACCAGGGCATTCGGAAAGAGTTGGATAAAGTGTCGGGATTGTCACATCTAATGGATGTGACAGTCCTGGATGGCTGCGGACTGCTTTTTTTAGGCTGGGGGGGCACAATAACCATGGACCGACCCATCCTGAGAATACCAGCTCCAAGCTGTCGGTTAATCATGACTGGGTATCAAAATGGGCGGGGAAAGGACCGCAGAACATTTTTTAAAAAAATTATTTATTTAAATATTTTTTATTTTTAAAAGCTGCATGCGGTTCCTTTAATTTTGATACACAGCCAAGATAACGTGCAAAGTTGGGGACTGCAGCCTGCAGCTGTATGCCTTGTCCTTGTTGGGACGACCCTACGCCATTTTTTTTAATTTATTTTTACACCAATCTAGATGTAGACAGCATGTGCATCTAGATTGAAAGTTATCTTTTAAGGGTGCTTTACATGCTGCGACATCGCTAGCGATCTCGTTAGCGATGTAACACACCAGATCGCACATACGATCTGCTGAGATCGCACATAGGTCGTTTTTGTAGCGCCGGTCACATGTGCGATCTCGGCAGATCGTATGTGATCTGGCGTGTTACATCGCTAACGAGATCGCTAGCGATGTCGCAGCGTGTAAAGCAGCCTTTACAGTACGAGTCCGTCCATCACTAATCCATAGACAAACAAAAAGTGCATAGTGCTCATATTGTTGTGTAAACAGAAATATGATATGTAAAATTAAACATGACATGCCATAAGGCAAGCAAAATCAAGAAATACAAAAAACTAAATTATTGAGTAAATGTATTAAATATTAGTTGTATCCTAACTATAATTAAATTGTTGTACAATGTTGTTCTCCACTTTTCTTAGATAATAATCTTTTTTCTTATTTTCTCATAGGCACTTCATTCAGGAAAAATACCCAATCAAAGTCAACATCTAAGTCACTGAGCGGGTCGAGTGAAGTACCTCAAAATTTGCAGACCACCACAGGTATGGTTTTAGCATATACAGATCTCTAAATTATGAATAAAAAAAACAATTAAAAATAATTGTAACACAAACAGTCCCATTCTCACACCACATAAAAATACCCAATTAAAGAAAGCAGCCAAAGCTCTCATTGAGCCCAATAGGAGTCCTTGTGTCCAATCTATAAATCCAGTGACTCAAGTTGCGCAAGGGCCTTAAATAGGTTACCACCTCTAACCTCTGATCTATGGCCTTTATAATTAATTTGCTTGAGTCAGATTTATGGTACAATTGGAAATGTTTTGGTAGGGTTTTTAGGTGTTCCGTCTCATGCAGAGTCTATGTTTTCTCAATGTCCCTGATGTGCTCACGGACTCACACCTTTAACCCCCTAACCCCTGGACGATTTTTCCGTTTTTGTTTTTTGCTCCCCTTTTTCCGAGTCGTAACTTTTTTATTTTTCCCCTCAATCTTGCCATAAGAGGGCTTGTTTTTTGCGGGACGTATTGGTCTTTTAAGTGAAACCATGAGTTTTACCATATATGGTACTGGAAAACAGCAAAAAATTTCCACATGCGGAAAAATTACAAAAAAGTGTGATTGGACAATGGTTTATGGGTTCTTTATTCACCGTGTTCACTTTATGGTAAAACTGATGGGTGGGTGTGATACTTCAGGTTGGTTTGAGTTCGTTGATACCAAACATATTTAGGTTTACTTTTATCTAAGGGGTTAAAAAAAGGTTTGTCCAAAAAATTGGAGCACTTTCAGCGCCATTTTCTGCAACTTGTAGTGTTCTTATTTGTCGGGATATGGGGCTCACTGATGGCTTATTTGTTTGCATTTTTAGCTGAACCATTTTTGCGCAGATGCTACGTTTTGACTCCCTGGTATTGCATTTTGTTCAAAATTTGCGAAGACCAAAAAAACTTAACTTTGCCGGTTGGAATTTTTTTTTCGGCTACACCGTCTACCGATCATATTAATTCATTTTATATTTTGATAGACTGGGCATTTCTGAACTCTGTGATACCAAATGAGTGTATATTTATTATTTTTTTAACCCTTTGATTTTTAGTGGGGCGAATGGGGAGTGATTTAAACTTTTAGTTGTATTTTTTTAATTCTTTACAACTTTTTTTAAACTTTTTTTATTTTAATAGTCCCTCTAGGGGTAAGGATTAGCTGTCTGATCGCTTGTTCATTTCTGCTGATCAGAGCGGCAGAGCTCTGATCAGCTGAAATGCTGCTGTCCTGTTACAACCAGCTGGCTGTAACAGGATGTGAGTCATGATAGCGACATGAGTCATGACATAACCCTGTGCTACCATGGCAACCATCGGCTTCCCGTGATCGCGTCACGGGGACTCCGATGGCGTCGAGGAAAGGAAATTTCCCTGCCATGGCCATTTACATTGCGCTGTCAGTATTTGACAGCACGGTCTAAGGGATTAAAAGGCATGGGTGAATCGTGGATCCACCCTTGCTTGTAAGCTACACATGTCTGCTGTTCAGATCAGCATATACGTGCGGGAATCGGTGCCGGTTTACTGCAGCAGCCGACGGTGATTACACCGCCATTATCTACGATGTACCCAGTACGTCCAATGTCTGTAAGAGGTTAAGTCCCTTGTGGTCATTCCTATGTAGATTTTCTGGCATGGATACTGGGCGTAATAAATCACGCCCTTAGAAGCACAAATATGTTGGTGATTTATTGTGTAAGTTTGTGTTCCTTCCGATTTTTTAATGGGAATCTGTCACCAGATTTGGGGACTACAAGCTGTGTCCAATACCACTGAGTTCTTATATACAGCATTCCAAAATACTGTATATAAGAGCCTAGGCCGCTCTGTAAAACGGAAAAAGTACTTTTATAATACTCACCTAGGGTGGGTCCAGTCCAATGGGTGTCGCAGCTCTCCAGTGCGGTGCCTCCTCTTTCAGGTCTTACTCATCCTCTCTGCTGCGATCTTCGGCCTCCTTCTTCCTAGTCCGGTGTGGATTATGTGTCTACGTCATCCACACGAGCCGACATTGCGGTCCTGCGCAGGTGTATTCATCTGCGCTGCTGAGGGCAGATCAAAGTACTGTAATGTGCAGGCGCGAGGAAAGGTTAACCCCTTCACGATCGGCCGACTTTACACTTTCCGGTATTTGGGGGGGGAGGTTTGCCATTCTTCTGACAGACGCAACTTTTTTTATTTTTCAGTCAATATGGTCATGTGAGGGCTTATTTTTTGCACAATGAGCTGTAATTTTAAATGAAACCATAATTTTACCATGCAGTGTACGTAAAATGGCAAAAAAATTCCAAATGTGGAGAAATTGAAAAAAACAAGTGTGATTGCTCTATTGTTTTTGAGACATTTTATTCACTGTGTTTACTATATGGTAAAACTGATGTGCTGCTGTGATGCCTGAGGTTACTGCAAGTTTGTAGACACCAAACATGAATAGGTTTACTTTTATCTAAGGGGTTAAAAAAAAAAATAATCAGAAGTTTGTCCGAAAAAAGTGACGGACGTTTTGCGCCATTTTCTGAGACCCATAGCGTTCTCATTTTTTTAAATCTATGGCTCAGTGATGGCTTTTTTTGTATCTCGAGCTGACGTTTTTAACAGTATCATTTTTGCGCAGATGCTATGTTTTCATTGCCTGTTATTGCATTTTGCTTAAAATTTGTGGCAACCAAAAAGCGTAATTTTGGCATTTGGAATTTTTTTGCTGCTACGCCGTTTATCAATCAGAACAAATGATTTTATATTTTGATAGATCGGGCATTTCTGAAGACAGCGATACCAAATGTGTGAATATATTTTTTTAACCCTTTATTTTTCAGTGGGGCAAAAGAGGGGTGATTTGAACTTTTAGGTGTTTTCACTTTTTTTTTTACTTTTTCAAAACTTTTTCTTAAATGTTTTTTTAAATTTGACTAGTACCCCTAGGGGGCTATTAGGATCAGCTGTCTGATCAGTCATTTATTTATCCCGATCAGAGCAGCACCATTTAGACTGGGAGAAATTATCATCTCTTGTAACAGCCAGTATTTGGCTTTTTCTTACAGGACCTGAGTCATGTGAGCTACAGGAGTCATCACATGACCCTGTGCTATCATCAGGGGCGGACTGGCCCACCAGGAGGTCGGAAGAACCCCCGGTGGGCCCCTGCTATTGATGGTCACGCCCCCTAGGTCCCGCCCCCCTACCCCCCTGGGCCCCTATGGATATGTGTGAGAGGGCCCCCCCCCGCCGGTAATTTCACTAATCATATTGGCACATTGCTGATATGATTAGTGACAATCCCATTTCCTCTGCAGCGGCAAGCAGGGAGAGCGATCTCCCTGCTCTGCCTGCTGTCACTGTCAGTGCCGCGTGGCTCTGACTCATCTGCGCAGCGACACTGCAGGAGGAGGCAGTCTCAGAGGGTTGACTGCTTCCTTCCTGTGCAGGTGCTGGCAGCTGCAGGAGTGCGTGAGTATAGAAGGTGGGGGCCCGGGGGGAGGGGGAGGTGCGGGGGCCCAGGGGGGCAAGCAGGGGCCCCGGGGGGGTGTGCAGGGGCGTGTGTGGGGGCCGGGGGGGGGGGTGCGGGGGCCCCGGGGAGCGAGGAGGGGCCCCGGGGGTATGTGCGGGGGGGCTCTTCTTCTTACCAGTCACCTGCCTGTATCTATCAGTGTGTGCATGCCGGGCACACTAGCAGGAGGCAGCGCGCTGTGCTGTTCCGGCCCTGCTGTGTGCCCAACATGCACACACTGATGAGGAACGCGCCGGTGCCGGTGACCGCAGCTTCTTCCTATTGAAATGTATTTGCGTCTTTCAGATGTAAATACATTTGAACAGCGCGCCGGGACTGGGCCCCGCCCCCGACGTGTAGCAACGTGAAGAGATCAGTACATTGCCGACGTCATCACAGTGCTGCGGGCGCCACACTGGATTCATCAGGAAGCGAGCGCTCCATGGAGGAGCCGAAGAGACAGGTGTAATTAATGGAGATGTGTGGGGAGGGGCTGAGAACACATAACGGGGAACATTTGTGAAGGAGACACAGCTTTGTGACAGGCAGAGGAGGAGTACTGTATTACGAGGGAGGGGGGGAGGCAGGAGTGTGTAGTGATGGGGTAGTGTAATTTGTGTCTGCAGGGAGTGGTGATGTGGGGTGCAATTTATTATGTCTGGGGAGGGGTAATGGAGGGTGTATTGTATTGTATGGGCGGGAGGGGTAATGGAGGGTGCACTGTATTGTGTGTGTGTAGGGAGTGATGGGGGGCTGCATTGTGTGTGTGTGTGTAGGGGGTGATGGGGGGTGCATTGTATTGTGTGTGTGTGTAGGGGGTGATGCATTGTGTGTGTGTGTGTGTGTGTAGGGTGATGGGGGGTGCATTGTGTGTGTGTGTGTTTGTAGCGTGTGATGGGGGATGCATTGTATTGTGTGTGTAGGGTGTGATGGGGGATGCATTGTATTGTGTGTGTAGGGTGTGATGGGGATGCATTGTATTGTGTGTGTGCGTGTGTGTATGTAGGGGGTGATGGAGGGGTGCATTGTGTGTGTGGGGGGTTATGGGGGTGCATTGTGTGTGTGTGTGTGTTGGAGGGGGTGATGGGGAGGTGCATTGTATTGTGTGCGTTGGGAGATGGTAATGGGGGGTGCATGGTATTGTGTGTGTGTGTGTGTGTGTGTGTGTGTAGTGGGTGATGGGGGGATGTATTGTGTGTGTGTGTGTGTGTGTGTGTGTGTAGGGGGTCATGCATTGTATTGTGTGTGTGTAGGGGGTCATGCATTGTTTTGTGTGTGTGTGTGTGTATGTAGGGGGTGATTGGGGGGTGCATTGTGTGTGTGTGTGTAGGGGGTGATGGAGGGGTGCATTGTGTGTGTGTATGTGTGTGTGTGTAGGGGGTGATGGGGGGTGCATTGTGTGTGTGTGTGTAGGGGGTAATGCGGGGTGCATTGTGTGTGTGTGTAGGGGCTGATGGACGGTGCATTATGTGTGTGTGTGTGTGTGTAGGGAGTAATGGGGATGCATTGTGTGTGTAGGGAGTAGTGGGTGTGCATTGTATTGTGGGTGGGTGTGTGTAGGGGGTGATGGGGGGTGCATTGTGTGTGTGTAGGGGCTTATGGACGGTGCATTATGTGTGTGTGTGTGTGTGTGTAGGGAGTAATGGGGGTGCATTGTGTGTGTGTGTGTGTGGGGAGTAGTGGGGGTGCATTGTATTGTGGGTGTGTGTGTGTAGGGGGTGATGGGGGGTGCATTGTATTTGTGTGTGTAGCGGGTGAAGGGGGGGATGTATTGTGTGTGTGTGTGTGGGGTAATGGAGCGTGTATTGTGTGTGTGTGTGTGAGGGTAATGGGGGTGCATTGTAGTGTGTGTGTGTGTAGGGGGTGATCGGGGGTGCATTGTGTGTGCGTAGGGGGTGATGGGGGGTGAATTGTACTGTGTGCGTGGGGAGATGGTAATGGGGGGTACATGGTATTTGGGTGTGTGTATGTAGTGGGTGATGGGGGGATGTATTGTATTGTGTGTGTGTGTGTGTGTGTGTGTGTGTGTGTGGAGAGGGGCGCGGAGTCATTAATCGAGCTATAGTTACATTTAATTCTCAAAATTTTCGTTTCATTCACCTTTTCCGTTCTAATATTTTACAGTGTGAACGACCATGGCTTGCCCCCCCCCCCCCCCCAGTTTTGATCCTGGGTACGCCCATGCACAGGCCTGAGTGGGCCCCGGCACCCAGCCTTTCAATCGTAAACTTCAGTGATCGTACAAGTTCTGTATGATCACTGAAGTTTTCGCAGTTGCAGGACCTTTAGTGACATCACATGTGTCATGTGACTCACCAAAGGTCCTAGCGGTGCACTGCGGGAGTCCCCAGGCCTTCACCGACCGCGTCGGTATTCAGATGTATGCGCGTCTTTCAGGCGCGCAATACATTTGTACAGTGCTGCCGGTGACAGGAGGGAGAGCAGCTCTGCTCAGCCCCGCAACGTACCGTCATCGCCAGGGCTGCAGAGGAGCGCGCCTCAGTCCTGCACCGACATCATCATCACCGAGGCCGCAGCTGCAGGGATGAAGAGGAGGACGCGCAGGCACAGGTAAGCGCTCCAGAGGAGCCGAAGATGTACTTTTATATGAGGGGCTGCGGGTGGGGGAGGAGCAGTGTTATTTTACAAGTGGCATTAAGAAGCGGTGGGGGACTTTATGAAGCATATTATGGGGCAGTGGGGGACATAATAGGGCAGTGGGGGACATAATAGGGCAGTGGGGACATTATAGGGCAGTGGGGGACATTATAGGGCAGTGGGGGACATAATAGGGCAGTGGGGGACATAATAGGGCAGTGGGGGACACAATAGGGCAGTGGGGGACACAATAGGGCAGTGGGGGACTTTATAGGGCAGTGGGGGACATTATAGGGCAGTGGGTGACATTATAGGGCAGTGGGGGACATTATAGGCAGTGGGGGACATTATAGGGCAGTGGGGGACATAATAGGGCAGTGGGGGACATAATAGGGCAGTGGGGGACATTATAGGGCAGTGGGGGACATGATAGGGCAGTGGGGGACATGATAGGGCAGTGGGGGACATGATAGGGCAGTGGGGGACATGATAGGGCAGTGGGGGACATGATAGGGCAGTGGGTGACATCATAGGGCAGCGGGGGACATCATAGGGCAGCGGGGGACATAATAGGGCAGCGGGGGACATTATAGGGCAGTGGAAGGACATTATAGGGTAATGGGGGCCATTATGAAGCAAATTGGGGCATTATAGGTCAGTGGGGGACATTGTGAAAGAAATTGGAACATTATAGGGAAATGGGGGACATTATGAGGCATCAAAGATTTTGGAAGGCAGCATAGTATAATGAGGAGGGGGGGATTTATACAGGGATGTAGTTGGGAGAGATATTATAGAAAGGGCAATTTTTGGGGGGACATTTTGGAAAGGGGCACTTTGTGGGGCTATTCTGGAGAGCAGGATTGTGGGGTGATATTTTGTGCAGGAAGCAATTAACAACCCCTTCTGATTCCACTTGTTTCCCCAGACATTATTAAATAAAAGGGGCCAGGATGAGGGACATAATTACTATATGGGGCCAGGATGAGGGACATAATTACTATATGGGGCCAGAATGAGGGACATACATTATTAGTTTAGGGTGGCACGTGGGGCATAATTACTGTAGGGGCAAATTAGGGGACATTATTACTGATGAAATATAAGTTCATTTTGAGGATACTGTCTCCAATGGGGGAACAAGAGTCTGACGTGGTGTAGAAATTGGGGAAATAGTGAAGAATGTACTCTGGGAGTGATCGGCTATAGGTGACTGTTATTTTCTGCAGAGTCGCGTCTTGGCAGGAAGAAGTGATGACGGTCAGCGCCGGATGAAGAGAAAAAGCGAAGATGAATAAAGTCAGCTAGAGACGTCACTGGTAAGTCAGTCACGGTATTTCTCCCTTGTATGTGGTTGTATTCGGTCACTATGTGGTCTGGTCACGGTGTGGTGGTATTTCTCCCTTGTATGTGGCTGTATTTGTTCACTGTTTGGTGGTAATATGTGGTCTGGTCACGGTGTGGTGGTATTTCTCCCTTGTATGTGGCTGTATTTGGTCACTGTTTGGTGGTAATATGTTGTCTGATCACTGTGTGGTGGTATTTATCCCTTGTATGTGGTTGTATTTGGTCACTATGTGGTGGTAATATGTTGTCTGGTCGCGGTGTGGCGGTATTTCCCCCTTGTATATGGTATTATTGATTTTGGTATAGTGGATTGTGTTGTGTATGGAGGTTGCTTTTTCTCTCTATAAGGGGGAGATTTTTTCCAGTAGAAATTAAATACTTAAACATTTAACCCCTCCCCTCCCTGTCCTGCCCTGTCCTGTGACTATTACACTGCAGTAAATATGCACTTACAGAGATTCTCCAGTGAAAACAAGTAATCACCTTTACTAAGGCCACGTGCACACACTGAGTATTCAGTGAGTTTTTTTACCTCAGTATTTGAAGCCAAAACCAGGAGCAGTAAAATCAGAGAAAAAGTGTGTGAACGTAGCCTAAAGATAAGTGATAACTTATTCATCTGTGTGGACCGATTGCTGGGACCTGCACCGATCGTGCAACTTTTATCCCCCATTACACTGGAGCTCGTGTCCGACTCGACCCCTGATCCATTCATTCCCTCAGTGGCTGCGAGCGCTGCGCTTGTTATTATCTGGCTGTTCCACAGAGGATGAATGGAGCTGCGGTCACACATCCCACCCCACAGAGGATGAATGGAGCTGCGGTCACACACCCCACCCCACAGAGGATGAATGGAACTGCGGTCACACATCCCACCCCACAGAGGATGAATGGAGCTGCTGTCACACACCCCACCCCACAGAGGATGAGTGGAACTGCGGTCACACATCCCACCCCACAGAGGATGAATGGAGCTGCGGTCACACACTCCACCTGCTGCTGCAAAAAGTTCCCCAATCTTCCTATCGGTGCGGTTTCCACTGGTCTGGTTCCACCGATCAATAAGTTATCACCAACCTACCCTGTGGATCGGTGATAACTTGTTTTCACTAAAGACCTCATTACTGCAAACTACTATAATTGTACATCCCAGTTATGGTGCACAATATAGATGTGCAGGAGCCGTTTGTGTATACAGTCAAAGCAACACAATAATGGCAATAACACTAATGGGTGTTTATATTTAGCTGTAGGGTGGGCCCCTAGAGTCAATTCTCCTGGTGGGCCCCAGACAGCCCAGTCCGCCCCTGGCTATCATGATAGCCACCAGATCGTTAAGGGGTTAAAGATCTCTTACGCATATGCACTACAATACATGGATCTGCTTTGAGCAGGGCAGATCAAAGTGCGCCTGCGCAGGACCTCAATGCCAGCTAGTGAGCATGATGTAGGACTCGTCATGCACATGGGCCTCAGAAAAAGGAGGATGGCGATCGCCGCAGAGAGGAAATGCCGGACTAGAGAGAGGAGGCAATGGGTTTGAGATAATGATCAATAACTTTGCTAGCTATTTCATCATCAGCTGACGGTCTCCTTTTTTTCTCAGCCCCAGATCCCCTTGAGTGGAGCCCCAAAAATTGGTCTGTGCGATTTCTTCCTGAAAGCTCCCAAAGTAAGTCTGCCATCTTGTCTTTCTTCTTCCTGCTCCAGCTGTAAGGCTACTTTCACATTTGACAGGATGCAAACCGCATATGACCGGATCCTGTGGATTGAATGTGCAACGCATGCAACCGCAATTGTTATTTTATTGTTATTTTATTGTATGCTTCTACTTCTACTTGTGATGGATGAAGGGGAACACAGAATTTATCGGCTTGCACTGGAGTCAGCTGATCGGGAATAAGCTGAACTCCTGATCTCACAGCCCGCCCACGCTGTGATGGATGCAGGTTAACAGCAATCACTGCCTGCTGCCGATCACGTGTGACCATGTTCGGGCTGTGTGGTCATGAGTTCAGCTGAGTTCAGATGAGCTGACCCCAGTGTCGGCCGATTACTTGTTCTGTGTCCCCCTGCATCCATCGCAGAGTGTGCGGGCTGGAGTTCAACAGAGTTCAGATCAGCTGACCCCAGTGTCGGACGAATTCAGCTGACCTCACAGGCAGCACACGCTGCGATGGATGCAGGGGGACCCAGAACAAGTAATCGGCCAACACTGGAGTCAGCTGATCAGATTACTTGATCTGCTGGCTGTATGGTTAGAAGTAGGGATGAGTGAGCACTAAAATGCTCGGGTTCTCGGTAGCCCATGAGTATTTTTTTTTTTAAATTCATTAAAAAATAAACAAAAACCCCAAACACATAACCCTAACTCTAGGGTTAGGGGGTAAAAAAATAAAATGTGTGGACTGCCGCTGCATTTTCTATTGCTAAGGTAACCCAAGCAGCTACTGGCTGCTAACCCCCACTGCTTATATGACCTTCACTGGCAATGGAAAATCCAGGGAAACCCTTTTTTTAACGTTTTTTGCCCAAAAACTAAAAAAAAAAAGACAGCTTCACCCTGTTTTTGTATGCTAGCCAGGTACAGCAAGCAGGTACGCGCTGCCCCCAACCCCCAGCTGCCTATTTGTACCCGGTTGGGAACCAAAAATACAGGGAAGCCCTTTTTTAATTATTTCATGAATTTCATGAAATAATTAAAAAAAAACAAAAAAACGACATGGGCTTCGCCCAATTATTGTGATGAGCCAGGTACAAGTAGGCAGCTGGGGATGGGAATATGCAGTGCAGGGTGGCCCAAGCTTTCTTGGCCCCCCCGCTGCGAATTGCAGTCAACAGTCACCCCAGAATATGGCGCTTTCTTAAAAGCGCTATCTGGCGTTGTGTCCAACATCTCTCCCAGCGGCCATGGTGCCGGGTGGCACGTTGGGTAATAAGGGGTTAATACCAGCTTTTTTTTACCTGCTGGTATAAAGCCTGAGATTGCTAATGTCAGACCAAGTTTGACCCGGCCATTAAGAATCTCCAATAAAGGGTTAAAAAAAAGACATCACACAGAAAAAATACTTTATTAGAAAAAAATACACAGACACTTTATTAGAAATAAATACACAGACACACTTAGGGACTCCATCTTTATTACTCCCTCTCACCCCTTCACGATCCTGGTCTTCTGTCTGAGAGAGAGGGAGATTTCTGTATTGACCATGCCAAGCTGCTTTCTGGGCATGCTCAGTACAAAAAACAGGATTCTGTCTATCAGGATCCGGCGACTTCCGGTACAGCAGGATCGGGGTCATTGAAATACATTGCAGGTACCACTGCATGTACTAATACAGATGGCCACCTGGTGGCGCTATAACAACACAAAAATCTAATATCACCCATGTAACGCAGCCTAAGCCTCAAAGGCTACCATTACTATTACCGATAGAGCTAACAGCCATGAATCATCGTGATCCGGACTCACCTATAAAGTGCACTTATAACTGGATGTTTTGAGTAGCCCTGACACGCGTTTCTCACCTGGATTCCTTGCTTGAGGAAAGTGTAATGTGCATGTTTTTATATGTGGTGTCTTGGGCGAGATCGTCGCTGTTTGGGCGCGTGCAGGGGGTGGGACGCCGCACATAGAGTCCGCCTCATCCGGTCATTCCAGGGGAAGCAGTTAACCCATGCATCCTTCTAAGGAAGCTCCCTCGGCGGGGACTCATGCTGAGGCAGCCACGCACATGCGCATCCAACGAGACCATATTACTACTGCCACCTACTACTGGCAAGTGAAAGGGCACGACCAGGGTGGTAAGAAAATCATCCAAAGATAAGGAGAATCAGTGTTAGCCTAAAGAATATGACCATGTATAGTCCTTAAAAGATTTTCTAATGTCCCTATATCATGCAGAGACAAAATTCATATAGTAATATGTGTGTATATATATATATATATATATATATATATATATATATATATATATATATATATATATATATATATATATATATATACCCCTAGATTCTAAATAGACCTTTTCAATACCACAAATTTTCAATCCTGTGGGACCACAGTCATGGCGCAGCTTGTAATGTCTCTGGATCATCCTCAGGGAATCAAGATCCACAACATCACACACTGCAATTATTCCCTAACATGTTCCCTCGTGCGGATGCGTTTTTCCCTTGATGTAACCCAATATAAATTAGGCTACAGTCACATACTGCATAATAGATAACGTGACTTTTACTGCATGATTTGTAACTTTTTATTTTATACTCTTTAGGTCCATCCCAAGCTGACAACATCTCTGGGCAGACAAAAGGAAAACAACCAAATTTGGGACTCCCTTTCTCAAAGCGAGATACCACCCTAGGTACGTAATGGTTCTTCACCAGCATATCCTTTAGGCTTTTCCACCTTCTAACAGGTAAGAGTGGGCGATGAGTAAAACGTCGTTCAAACTCTGGTCGGTCTTCAGTAACGACCAGTGTTTGTTCAAGATCTGCCTGATCGCCCCCCTCTGACTGTTAACTTGGAGATGAAATGTATCTGTGAGGAAAAGAAGGATTTTTGTGTACTCACCGTAAAATCTCTTTCTCTGAGTTTTCATTGGGGGACACAGGACCGTGGGTTATGCTGCTGCTGTCACTAGGAGGCTGACACTAGGTAAACAAAAAAATTTAGCTCCTCCCTAGCAGTATACACCCTGAGCCGGAGGCGTACTCAAATCAGTTTGGTGCACAAGCAGTAGGAGAAATACAAACACAACCATACCCAAATCCAGGTAACTACTACAATAAAGTCGCCATGCTAAAAGTGGCCGAGGAACATGGACCACTGAAACATTGCAGGCAATAAGTAAATGACAAAAAAACAAAACCATAAACCAAAACCAAGCAGGGTGGGTGCTGTGTCCCCCAGTGAAGACTCAGAGAAAGAGATTTTACAGTGAGTACACAAAAATCCTTCTTTCTCTTTCGTTTTATTGGGGAACACAGGACCGTGGGACGTCCAAAAGCAGTCCCTGGGTGGGAAGAGGCAAGCCCCACGGATAGGATGGAAACGGCCTCCCTCGGCGGACTTGCCCAATATGTGAATGCACCTACCTTGTTCAGGTGTGCTACTGCCGCCTGCAAAACCTATTTCCCAAGACTGGCCTCTGCCGATGCTTGGGTGTGAACCTGGTTGAACCTGGTAAAGGAATGCAGACTAGACAAGGTGGCGGTTCCACGGACCTGGTCGGCCGACGTCTGATGCGTAAACGGCCAAGAGATTCCCACCGCACAGGTAGAGTGCGCCTTTACTCTCCGAGACGGAGAGCTGTCCTTTATCCCAGAGGTCTTGGAAATGGCGGAACGGATCCATCTGGCAATTGAGGCCCTGGGTACCAGCATGCCCCTCTTGGGTACGGATGGAATGAAGAACAGACCGACCGTCTTACGGGAAGGTGCGGTCCTGGAGGTATAGAGTCTGAGGGCTCGCACCAGGTCCAGAGTATGCAAGGCCCTTTCAAGGCTGTGAGAAGGACCAGGATCGGAGGACAGAGAAGACAATCTCCTCATTTGGCTGGAACGGCGAGACCGCCCTGGGCAGAAGGGAGGGATCTGGCCGGAGCACCACCTTGTCCTGGTGGAAGACCCGAAAAGGGGTAAGGACCGAAAGATCTTTTAGCTCTGATGATCTTCGTATAGAAGAGATGTCAACGAGGAACACCACTCTCCACAACAGGTGAGAAGGAAAGAATCTCGAAAGGTGCAAATGGTGGACCTTGAAGCGAACCCAGCACTAGCATAAGGTCCCACTGTTCAAGTGGACGACGATACGGCGGAGCTGGATGGACAACGCAGCGGGAAGAAGTACGGGAGCCTGCACTGGGTCCACTCGTCGACCCCTAGTGCCAGGTGGTCGCGGTAGCCCGCGATGAACCATGGAAACTGACAGTCGAATCAAGAGGCCATTAGGACCACCTTCGGAGTCCTTTATCTGCCACCGATCTGGTTGAAGCTTTCCCTGTTGAGGGACCATTCGCCTGAAGCGAGACCTTCCTTGCTAGGTAGGCATCTTGAATGTACAGCAACGGCAGAACTTCGCCGACTTCCATGGAGGTGATCACAGAGCGGGGGGACTCCATGCAAAATGCTCGAGGGCTCACCGACCTGCTGAGAAAGCTCCGGGTCGAGGACGGGGCGGACCGAGCCGACCTTCTTGGGGACCACAAAGAGGCTGCAGTAAAAACGCTGGAAGAGTTCTGATGAAGGGACTGGTACCGCAACTCCAGAGTGGAGGAGAGATTCCATGAAGGGGAGGAATACGCGAACACGCACGGGAGAACCAGGAGGGAGAGAATGAAAAAACGTCTAATGTAGATCTGATGTAGATGTAGAAAATGTATCTCACTTGGTTATGAGTTTTATGATCCTGTTAGCATGCCAGCCTGTTTGTTATTACAAGTCATTGCCTCTTTCTTTATCGTTCCTATGGGAGACCCAAACCATGGGTGTATAGCTTCTGCCTCCGGAGGACACACAAAGTACTACACTCAAACGTGTAGCTCCTCCCTCTTAGCATATACACCCCCTGCTAGCCAGTCCTAGCCAGTTCAATGCTTTGTGTTTCAGGAGGTCACACACACATGCATTCTCTGATTTTTGATTTTTGATTTTTTTCTTTGGATCAAAGATTTGGAAGAAAAGCGGGTCCAGTCTGGACTCCCGGCAAGTCCCTTCTCACCCCACTGTGTCGGCGGTGCTGTTAAGGTTGATTTTCCAAGGCTGGAGCCTTCCCATGCCGCGCTCCTTCGCCATCCCCTGGGGCTCTGGCTTGAAGTGGGAGCCAACACGGTTCTCACTGATTTGCAGGAGACCGGTCTCCATCCGCAGACCTTTTCAGGACCCTGTCGGACGGAGCGATCACCCCCCAGGGACCTGGCACCTGCGTCTCACAAGCTAAGTACATGAGACGTTATTACCACAGAAAGTGGTCTTTCCAGGGGTCCTTTATACTTTATTTTGTGGGGAGAGTGTGTTTTATGTTTGTGTTAACATTTCCGGCCGGTTCTCCAGTTTTCACTGGAGAACCGCGCCGATGGTGCCTGCACGCCGGCCGCATGTTTAAATCTAGGCCCCGGCTTCGCCTTAGGCCTAGTTTCGGTTTCCACTGCCTCTGCTTGTCAGTCACGCAGAGGGACAGGATGGCTCCGCCCAGCGGCTGTGCAGCACAGGGAAGGGACACTCCTCACTGAGGAAGGATTCCCTCCCCTGTCTACCTCATTTGCCGCTCTCAGAGTAGGCCCCACCCCCCTCTCCTCGCTCCGGTCGCCATTTTCTCAGCGTTCTCTGTGCCTGCATAGGCACAGAGATTCCACATTGTGACAAGTGGGGGCCTGGGCTGAGGGACTGGGGGCACAAAAATGTCTATTAAACGGCCTGGCAGCCACAACCTCCGGTTTGTGCAGCTGCTTATTTATCTGTTATATACTCTGCTGGGGGCCACTCTGGTCAGAGCCCCCACCTCTGCAGCATGTCTCACATCAGAGCAAGGCTGCAGGGCTGTTTTTAATTTGCACTGTATGAAGACTCGTACGGCCTGTACCGAGCACATAAACACAGGAGACGCAGAGTTAGCCTGGAGGCTCATCAGTGGTCCCTCCAGCTGCTCCGGCTTCGGTGGCTGAACCCCCGGTTTGGGCAGAATCCGCTCTTTCCAGGGGATGACTGTCCCGGACTCTGCGGAGCATGCATTAGCCCCCTTCTCAGGGTGTTTCTGCTGCTACTCGCTCAGCAAAGCTCACGGAGGACTCTCCTTCTGGTCTCAGACCCCGTCCTCCTAAAATGGAGACGCAGGGTCCCCTGTCCTTCCCCGTCCCGCAGCTCTGATTCACGAGCTGACTCACTGGACGAGTAGGATGTCTCTACCAGGGGCTCGGACGCTACTTTATGTACCATTGATCTGTCCGAAGGTGACGCAGATGCTAATGATTGGATTGCGTCCATTATACTTGTACTGGACCTCCATCCGCCTGTATCAGGGGAGCACTCCCCGCTGGCAGAAAGGCATCAGTATACCTTAAACAGAAGAAGGAGTGTGTTCCTTACCACTCTAGTTTTCAGCCCACTGTGTCCAGGCCCACAGCCTGTCCTGTCAGACCCCAAAGCGGAGTTCTGATGACTGTTTCTCCCTCCCACCAGTGGTGGTCAAGGAGTGAGCTAATTCGCCAAGGGTGGTCCCTCCGGTGTCTAGACTTTCAGCCCGGATAGTTGTATCAGTGGCTGACGGCACCTCTATAGGGATCCCACTGTACATTACTTTTGTACTGGACCTTAATCCGCCGGAGTTACCTTGCCTAAGAGAACAAGGAGTGTGTTCCTTAACCACTCCAGTTTTTCAGGCCTCTGTGACCAAGCCCAGAGTCTGCTCTGACAGACGCTTCCCATGAAGCGTGGTTCTGATGACTGTTTCCCTTTCCACCAGTGGTGGTCAAGGAGTGGGCTCATTCACCAAGGGTGGCTCAGCCCGGACCGTTATAACAGTGGCTGATGGCTCCTCATTTATAGTTTTGCTGTCCACCAGGTTGTCCTTCTGGCCAAATCTGTTTAGGGGCGGCAGGAGCTTCATTCTCCTCAGCTTTATAGCAGTGCGGGCTTTCGTAGCCTTCTCTGCTTCTTTAGAGGAGATGCGTTCCCTCACAGGGACTCTATGCCCGAAATGGTTGCCTGAACTTCCAGATTCAGCCTTTTGATCCTATGCCATGTCTGCCATGCCGGAGACTCTCACCGCACCGCGGTGGCCTCGGCTAATTTCCTCGCTATCCGCAGGCTCCTGTGGCTTCGGAAGTGGAAGGCAGATGCTTCTATAGAAGTTCCTTGCTGGGCTCCCTTTTGTTGGGACCAGTCTTTCGAAAACAACTGGATGAAATTGTTAAGGAAGCTTTTGGCGGGAAGAGTTCTTCCATGCCACAATCCCAAATCAGGAAACCTGTCCAGGGCAGGATTCAGCGGAGGTTTTCGTTCTTGCATTCCTCCATCTGAGCGTTTTCTAAGCCCTCGGCCTCGTCCACTAGTTCGGCCAAGGATCGTAAAACCCAAATGGCGCTCGAAGCCGCGTCTTCAGAAACCGCAGGAGATGCTGCCACTAAGTCAGCTTCCTCTGGGCTATCTGGCCACGCCAGCAACGTCCTTGGTCGGTGGCAGGCTCTTCCACTTTGGCGACGTATGATTTTATCACGTCTCCGATCAGTGGGGGCGGGATTACATCTCCATGGCTACAGGATAGATTTCTATCCACCCGCCAAACAGATTTTTTCTGTCAACTCCCCCCTGTTCCAAGGCCGCCGCCTTCTCACAGGCCGTGGCATTCTTGCAGGCCAATGGAGTAATTGTACCGGTTCCCAATTGGGAACGGTTCTGAGATTTCTGCTTAAATCTATTCCTAGTCCCCGTAGAGGGCAGGTACTTCCGACCTGGATCTCAAGCTTTTCAAGCATGTTCAGGTGCGGCGTTTTCACATGGAGTCTCGGTCTTGTTCCGGGTGTTTTCACCGGATCAATTGATAACCCAAGGACATTCCCTAGCATCCATCGACATCAGAGATGTCTATCTGCATGTGCCAATCGCAGCTTCTCACCAGCGTTGGCTACGTTTTGCAATCGGAGTGGTCCAATTCGTGGCTCTTCCCTTGGGGTTAGCCACGGCCCCTCGAGTACTCTCAAGGTTGGGGCAGCTGTGATTAGGGTCCTGCACCCCTAGAGGTTGGCAGTGATCTTTTGCCCTGAACGGCCTTCTTGTCGGGGCTTCATCCAGTGCAGACTCTTAGCAGAGTGCCTCGCTCACTCTCGCCACGCTAACCAATTCGGGTGGCTTGTCATTCTGTCCAAGACCACTCTGACTTCGAACCAGAAGTTCACGTACCCAGGGACGCAATTCGAGACTCTGTCGGCACTTGTGAAGCTGCCCTTAGTCAAACAGTAGTCCCTCTGCTGGCGGTCGACGTCGTTCCATCAGGCACCGAATACAGGTACTGGATCATATGGTGGCGTCAATGGAAGCGATTCCCTTGCCCAGTTTCTCCTCCTCGGAGGCTGGATATTTTCCGCTGTTGGAACAAGCGAACTTCCTCCTTCCACGGGGTGGTGGCTTCGCCACAGACCAGGGGCTCGTTTCAGTGGTATCTTCGGCCACTCTGTCTCAGGGACGCTCCTTCCTGGCCCCGTCCCGGGTGATCCTCACCAGGATACTAGTCCATCCGACTGGGGAGCAGTGTTTCTCCACCATGGAGCGCAGGGCGCTTGGACTCTGTCCGAATCAGCCCTCTGGATCAATGTGCTGGAAATCAGAGCTGTGTTTCTAGCTCTCTAAGCCTTTCACCATCTGTTGGCGGCTGGGCACATTCGAGTCCAGTCAGACGGCGTGACAGCGTTTACCTACATCAACCTCCAGGGCGGCACACTCAGCCGCCTGGTAATGTTGGAGGCTCAACGCATTCTTCAGTGGACGAAGGACTCCTAGTCCACCATATCCGCAGCCCACATCCCAGACGTGAAGACTGCGAGGCAGATTATCTCAGCTGTCCATCCGCGGTCCACGATCCTCAGGTTTTTGCGGCAGACGCACTGGTGCATGTTTGGTCCCAGCTTCGTCTGTCTTACGTGTTTCACCCTCTAGCTCTTGCCCAGAATCCTGCGCAAGATCAGTAAGGAGGGCCGTCGGGTCATTCTCATACTCCAGACTGGCCCAGGCAAGCTTGGTACCCTGACCTGCTCCATCTGTCCGTAGTGTTGCCATGGCATCTTCCGGACCGTCCAGACCTTCTCTCAAAGGGTCCGTTTTTTCCGCCAGAATTCTGGATTCTCAGATTGACGGCGTGGCTCTTGAGTCCTGGATCTTGACGACTTCAGGTATCCCTCCTGAAGTCATCTCCACTATGACTCGAGCTCCGAAGTGTCCTTGGCCTTTTGGCCTTGCCGACCCTCCTGTCCCTTCTACAGTCCGGTCTACAGCTTAGGACTATCCCTCTTTAAGGGACAGCTCTTGGCTCTGTCAGTGTGTGCCAGCGGCGTATCATCCGGCTGGCTCAGGTGCGCTCCTTCAAGGGCGCATCTCACATTATTCCGCCTTACCGGCGGCCTATGGAGCCCTGGGACCTTAATCCGGTCCTCACGGTTTCCGGAAACCCCCCTTTGAGCCTCTCAGGGAGGTTTCTTTGTTTCGTTTTTCACAGAAAGTGGTCTTTCTAGTGGCCATAATTTCCCTCAAGAGAGTCTCTGTTTTGGCTGCACTCTCTTCTGAGTCACCCCCTTTTTTGGTTTTTCATCAAGACAAGGTGGTCTCCGTCCGACTCCGGACTTTCTCCCTAAGGTGGTTGCTGCTTCCACCTTAACCGGGGCATTTTCCCTGCCTTCCTTTTGTCCGGCTCCTGTTCATCGCTTTGAAAAAGCGTTGCATATCCTAGATCTGGTGCGGGCGCTTCGGATCTTTGTGTCTCGTTGTGTCTTGTGTCTTTGTGTCTGTTATTAGGCGGTGCACCTCTCTCTGGTGCTGACCACTAGTCAGCGTAGCGGTCTCTCGGCATCTACGCCGACCCTGGTTCGTCTTAGGTCGGCCATTTCCGATGCCTACCAGTGTACTCAAGTGCCTTCCCCGCCTGGGATCAGGGCACACTTGACCAGAGCTGTCGGTGCCTCTTGGGCTTTCAAGCACCAGGCTACGGCTCACCAGGTCTGTCAGACTGCCACTTGGATTAGTCTGCATACCTTTTCGAAGCACTACCCAATGCAGGCTCATGCTTCGGCAGACGCGGGCTTGGGCAGACGCTTTTTTCAGGCGGCTGTCGCCCATTTGTGAAGTTAGGTTTCGCCTACTTCTCAGTTTGTCTGTTTATTCCCACCCATGGACTGCTTTAGAACGTCCCATGGTTTGGGTCTCCCATAGGAACGATAAAGAAAAAGAGAATTTTGTTACTTACCGTAAATTCTTTTTCTTATAGTTCCGTCATGGGAGACCCAGCACCCTCCCTATTGCCTGTTGGCAGGTTTCTTGTTCCGTGTGTCTTCACCGGCTGTTCTTGTTGCAGACAGAGGTTCCGGTTGTTCCGGGTTTTACTCTGTCTCTACTTGTGGGTGGATGTCCTCCTTCAGCTTTTGCACTAAACTGGCTAGGACTGGCTAGCAGGGGGTGTATATGCTAAGAGGGAGGAGCTACACGTTTGAGTGTAGTACTTTGTGTGTCCTCCGGAGGCAGAAGCTATACACCCATGGTTTGGGTCTCCAATGACGGAACTATAAGAAAAAAAATTTACGGTAAGTAACAAAATTCTCTTTTTCTGTCTCAAGATAGCTGATTGATAGCATAATGAGCTAAATTGACCCACATCTAAGCACAAACCTTCCTATATAAGTAAACCTTGCTAAGGGGAAGCATTTATCATTATTATTATAAGACAATGTACACTCTGCCTTGCATCCACATAAAGTGACAGATTAAAGCTAATCTACCTGTGTAACAAAGCTTATAGTTCTCAAGACCTCATCATACAAAATGAGGCCATTGCAAAAGTACCTAGAAGCAACTCTGCTAATAGATAAGCTGGGCTACACAGGCAGACTGGGAGGCAGAACAAGATGGTGAAGAGAAGCTGGAGTTGGCTGGGGGAGGGGCCGTATGAGGGCGGGAAACAGGGCATCCACCGCCCACACTGTGATGCCTGGAGGCTGAGCGGTGGGCGGAGTCGGGGGCGGAACGGCCGGCAAGCCAATACCGTTGCAGCGGGGGGCGTGGCTGGGATGCAGGGAGACTAGGCCGAGACCGGGGCTTAAATTTTCAGCCGCCCGAGGGGGAGAAGGTAGGGGAGAGACTGTCCTACCTGACATCTGCGGTGCCGCTCCAGGGATGGTCCGGTGTGCAGGCAGTGGGCTCTGCACTTGCCTGTGTGCAGCGCACACCTGAAGGTAAGGCTGTGGGCTTCAGGGACGCGGGGAGAGGCGTCTAGAGAGGCAGAGAGGTGGACGCCTGATGGAGGGAAGAAGCTCTTCTGCGACTGTAGGCAGCGATGTGGGCCCCATCCGAAAAGGTGAAAACGCTGCGGGGGTCCAACCTCTTTAGCTTGTCCCTGTGCGCCCTTTGGAGTAATACCGCACGGTGGATCAGGGGTGCCCATGTAGGATCTGCCCCACATGCACTCCCGGGAGTGGTACCACGGGAATGGACGGGGGAGAGGGCCCGACACCTCAAACCTCTGCGACCCTGGGGAGTAGTACCCACAGGGCTGGAGGGAATGAGGGTGAACATAGGCGACACCTGCAGAAACAGAGAAAAAGGAGAATGAGAGCGATGAGCATCGCCGAAAAAAATGACAAATACGCAAGAAAAATGTAGCTGAGGGGGGCCGAGATGGCCCACATCAGCCTCCTACGACACTAAGCAAAAACTGATTTGAGTCCGCCTCCGGCTCAGGGTGTATACTGCTAGGGAGGAGCTAACTTTTTTTGTCTACTTAGTGTCAGCCTCCTAGTGACAGCAGCAGCATAACCCACGGTCCTGTGTCCCCCAATGAAACGAAAGAGAAAAGATTCTTCCCTCTTACTTGTTGATAATAATTGTACCCGTGGAGTACCCTTTTCTGTCTGGTACCCCATTTTTATATTATAGTCCAGAAAATCAATTGCCTCCCGATCTGCCTTATAGGTTAGTTTGATGTTATATGGGTTATTGTTCAACCAAGTCATGAAGCTCTGCAGTTCAGGACCGGTACTTCTCAAGATAATAAAGATGTCATCTATCTTACCACCTAGATGTAAAATTAATAGATTAGGGATAAGCCAAATGGACGACAATGTTTTAATTTTGTTACATACATTTTTCCTTCCTGAGTCCTCTGATACCATACCAAAAAAATATTCAATGCACATGGTTCAAAAGATAGATTTTCAGCTTAGTTTCTCCTTGATGAAAAATGAACCTTGAAATGGTAGCCTCATTTTAACCAAAACCTGGTATTAATAATTGGACAAATTGAAGGACATGGCATTTGATTTACGAGTAATGCAACAACCTTTTCCTAGTTGATCAGTTTTAGACATCCTTAAAATTATCATTAGTGATGACTAGATATGGGCGAATGCTAAAATATTCGGGTTCGGATTGTTCAAATCCAATCATTTCTACATTTGTGTATTCATACCGAATAACAAACCCAACCCAGTAGTGGTCACTCAGTTCAATGAGGTCAGGTTACCTGCGATCATAGGTGGATGACAATGGGCACCTCCAGCTGTGACCGCAAATAACCTACGTTACGTCACCACACATCGCTGCGACTCATTCTCTGCCTTAAGATCACAGCGGGTGGTCATATTCTATGCGCTGTCACTTCAGATGTAGCAGAGCTGGAATCGTTATGGGACCTCGTGTGGATTACATCAGACCTGGGTGTTTTTGGGGTTAATAAAGGAGTGAAAGAGGGTGTTGTTTTTATCTTATTTTGTGTTTGTGTTTATTTCTTTTCACTTACAGATTAGTAATGGGGGTAGGGTTTTCATAGACCCTGCCATTGCTAATCTAGGGCTTAGTGGCAGATGTGAGCTGTTATTAACCCCTTATTAGCCTGATTGCCACCGCACCAGGGGAATCGGGAAGAATCGGGTAAAGTGCCAGGATTGTCACATCTAATGGATGTGACAATCCTGAGTGGCTGTGGGCTGTTATTGTTATAACGCGCATGCTTTATTCTTATTTTCTTTATTTCTTCATCGTTCCTTATGGGAGACCCAGACCATGGGTGTATAGCTTCTGCCTCCGGAGGACACACAAAGTACTACACTAAAAAGTGTAGCTCCTCCCTCCGAGCATATACACCCCCTGGATGACAGAATCCAACCAGTTCAATGCTTTGTGTTCAGGAGGTCATACACACACATGCATCCTCTTTTGATTTTTAATTAAAGAATTGGAAGAAAAGCGGGTCCATCCTGGACTCCCGGCATGTCCCTTCTCACCCCACTGTGTCGGCGGTGCTGTTAAGGTTGATCTCAAGGCGGGAGCCTTCCATGCCGCGCTCCTTCACCATCCCCTCTGGCTCTGGCTTGAAGTGGGAGCCTTCACGGTTCTCACTGCTCTGCAGGAGACCGGTCTCCATCCGCAGCCCTTTCAGGCCCCTGCTGGACGGAGCGCTCATCCCTCAGGGACATGGCCCTGCGTCTCAAAAAGCTAAGTATATGAGACGTTATTCAGGGGTCCCTTGTGTGGGGAGAGTGTGTTATTTGAGCATGGCGGCACCAGGGGTTCCTTTGCTGTGATTTCCGGCCGGTTCTCTGGTTTTTTCCTGAGAACCGCGCCGAGGGTGCCTGCTCGTCGGCCGCATGGATAAATTTAGGCCCCGGCTTCGGCCGCGGCCTACTTTCGTTTCTCTTCCCCTGCATGTCAGTCATGCAGGGGGACAGTGCGGCGCCGCCCACCGGCCGTTCAGCAGAGGGGAGGACACTCCTCTCTGGGGAGATGTTTCCCTCCCCTGTATTTCTCCTTAGCCCTCCGGTTCCCGCTCTTGGATTAACCCCCGCCCCCCCTCCTCACTCCAGCGCCATTTTCTCAGCGTTTTCACACTGATCGGCGCTGGCTGCTGCAGCTCTGCAAGCTGTCTGGGGGTCCAAGCTGGGAATCCGGAGGGCACACAAAAACGGCCTGGTAAGCCACAACCTCTGGTTGTGGACTTTTATACACTCTCTGGGGGTCTTTCTGAAGGAGTGAATTCTTTACTACAGAGCCTCCACCTCAGCAGCATGTCTGTCACTAGGAGCAAGGCTGCAAAGCTTTACTCTATATGCACTGCATGTAAGCTCATACTGCCCGAACCGAGCACATATCCACACTGTGATGCCTGCTCTACCGTGGTGGTGCCTCAGCCTGGAGTCTCCCCAGTGGTCCCTTCGGCTGCTCCAGCCCCGGTGGCTGAACCCCCGGCTTGGGTAGCATCGTTTTCTAAAGCTATCTCCCAGTCCTTTGCCGACTCCATGGGACAGCTGTCACGGACTCTGCTAACCATGCATCAGCCCCCTTCTCAGGGTGCCTCTGCTGCTCCGACTCGCTCTGCAGAGCTCACAGAGTATGTTTCATCTGATCCCAGACCCCGTCCTCCTAAACGGAGACGCAGGGATTCTTCTCCTTCCTCGTCCCACGGCTCTGATTCACGTGCTGAATCGCAAGGCGAGGAGGATGCCTTTACTGTGGGCTCAGACGCTACGTCTATGTACCCCATTGATCTACCTGAAGGTGATGCGGATGTTAGTGACTTGATTGCGTCCATTAACTCCGTACTGGACCTTAATCCACCAGTGTCAGACGAACAAGCTTCTTTGGTAGAAAAACACCAGTTTACCTCACCTAAGAGAGCAAGGAGTACGTTTTTTAACCACTCCAGTTTTCAGGCCACTGTGACCAAACCCAGGGCCTGCCCTGACAAACGCTTTCCTAAGCGTACCTCTGATGACCGTTTTCCTTTTCCACCTGAGGTGGTCAAGGAGTGGGCTCAGTCACCAAAGGTAGATCCTCCGGTGTCTAGAATCTCAGCCCGGACAGTTGTGTCTGTGGCGGATGGCACCTCTCTTAAGGACTCCACTGACCGCCAGGTTAACCTTCTGGCCAAATCTGTATATGAAGCGGCAGGGGCCTCTTTCTCCCCGTCCTTTGCAGCAGTGTGGGCTCTTCAGGCCATCTCTGCTTCTCTGGCGGAGATGCACTCCCTCACGAGGGACTCTATGCCCGAAATGGTTGCCTTAACTTCCCAAGCTTCGGCTTTTTCATCCTATGCTATGTCTGCCATTTTGGAGGCGTCTCACCGCACAGCGGTAGCCTCCGCTAATTCCCTCGCGATCCGCAGGATCTTGTGGCTTCGTGAGTGGAAAGCAGACGCTGCTTCCAAGAAGTTTCTAGCTGGGCTCCCTTTTTCTGGGACCCGGCTGTTCGGTGAACAACTGGATGAAATCATTAAGAAAGCTACTGGCGGGAAGAGTACTTCCTTGCCACAAACTAAAACCAGGAAACCTGTCCAGGGCAGGAACCAGTCGAGATTTCGGTCCTTTTGTTCCTCTAACTGGTCCTCCTCTAAGCCCTCAGCCTCGTCCACTAACTCAGCTAAGGATCGAAAACCCAACTGGCGCGCGAAGCCGCGTCCTCCGAAGAACGGAGGAGCCGCTGCCACCAAGGCAGCCTCCTCTTGACTATCGGGCCGCGCCAGAAACGTCCTTAGTCGGTGGCAGGCTCTCCCACTTTGGCGAGTGTGGTTTCAACACGTCTCCGACCAGTGGGTGCGGGATATCATCTCGCACGGCTACAGGATAGAATTTTCTTCCAGCCCGCCAAACAGATTTTTTCTGTCCACTCCCCCCTGCTCCAAGGCCGCCGCCTTCTCACAGGCCGTGGCATCCTTGCAGGCCAACAGAGTGATTGTACCGGTTCCCGCTCGGGAACGGTTCAGAGGTTTCTACTCAAACCTCTTCCTAGTCCCCAAAAAGAACGGTTCCTTCCGGCCCATCCTGGATCTCAAGCTTCTCAACAAGCATGTTCAGGTGCGGCACTTTCGCATGGAATCTCTGCGATCAGTCATTGCCTCAATGACCCAGGGAGATTTTCTTGCATCCATCGACATCAAAGATGCCTATTTGCATGTGCCAATTGCAGTTTCACACCAGCGTTGGCTCCGTTTTGTAATCGGGGAGGAACACTTCCAATTCGTGGCTCTCCCCTTCGGGCTAGCCACGGCACCTCGAGTATTCACCAAGGTCATGGCAGCAGTGGTTGCGGTTCTGCACCTCCAGGGGTTGGCAGTGATTCCTTACCTGGACGACCTTCTAGTCAAGGCTTCATCCAGTGCAGACTGTCAGCGGAGTGTCTCGCTCACTCTTGCCACGCTTGTCCAATTCGGGCGGCTTGTCAATCTGCCAAAGTCCACTCTGACCCCGACCCAGAAACTCACGTACCTAGGGATGCAATTCGAGACTCTGCCGGCACTTGTCAAGCTGCCCTTAGTCAAACAGCAGTCCCTTCATTGGGCGGTGCGCTCTCTGTTGCGGGCCCACCGTCATTCCATCAGGCACCTCATGCAGGTACTGGGTCAGATGGTGGCGTCAATGGAAGCGGTTCCCTTTGCCCAGTTACATCTGCGTCCTCTGCAGCTGGACATTCTCCGCTGTTGGGACAAGCGGACCTCTTCCTTGCACAGGCTAGTGACTCTGTCGCCACAGACCAAGAGCTCTCTTCAGTGGTGGCTTCGGCCCCTCTCTCTATCCCAGGAACGCTCTTTTCTGATCCCGTCTTGGGTAATTCTCACCACGGACGCCAGTCTGTCCGGCTGGGGAGCAGTGTTTCTCCACCACCGAGCACAGGGCACTTGGACTCCGTCCGAATCAGCCCTCTCGATCAATGTTCTGGAAATCAGAGCTGTGCTCCTAGCTCTCGAAGCCTTTCACCACCTGTTGGCGGGCAAGAACATTCGAGTCCAGTCAGACAACGCGACAGCGGTTGCCTACATCAATCACCAGGGCGGGACTCGCAGCCGCCTGGCAATGTTGGAGGTACAACGCATCCTTCAGTCGACGGAGGACTCCAAGTCCACCATATCCGCAGTCCACATCCCAGGCGTAGAAAACTGGGAGGCAGATTATCTCAGCCGTCAAACCGTGGACAGCGGTGAGTGTGCCCTGCATCCGGCGGTGTTTCGGTCAATCTGCCGCAAGTGGGGCACTCCGGAAGTGGATCTCATGGCATCCCGGCACAACAACAAGGTCCCGGTTTACGTGGCTCGCTCCCACAATCCTCAGGCCTTGGCAGCGGACGCGCTGGTTCAGGATTGGTCCCAGTTCCGTCTAGCCTATGTGTTTCCTCCCCTAGCTCTCTTGCCCAGAGTCCTGCGCAAGATCAGAATCAGGGCCGTCGGGTCATAATCATTGCTCCAGACTGGCCCAGACGAGCTTGGTACCCAGACATGTTCCGTCTGTCCGTGGAAGTGCCGTGGCATCTCCCGGACCGCCCAGACCTTCTCTCACAAGGTCCGTTTTTCCGCCAGAATTCTGCGGCCCTCAGGTTGACGGCGTGGCTCTTGAGTCCTGGATCCTGACGGCTTCAGGCATTCCTTCCGAGGTCATCTCCACTATGACTCAGGCTCGGAAGTCTTCCTCGGCCAGGATTTACCACAGGACTTGGAAGATTTTCCTGTCCTGGTGTCGTTCGTCCGGCCATGCTCCTTGGCCTTTTTCCTTGCCGACCATCCTGTCTTTTCTACAGTCCGGTCTGCAGCTAGGACTATCCCTCAATTCCCTCAAGGGACAGGTCTCGGCTCTTTCAGTGTTGTTCCAGCGGCGTATCGCGGCTGGCTCAGGTGCGCACCTTCATGCAGGGCGCATCTCACATCATTCCTCCTTATCGGAGGCCCTTGGATCCCTGGGACCTTAATCTGGTCCTCACGGCCTTACAGAAACCCCCCTTTGAGCCTCTTAGGGAGGTTCCCTTGTTTCGACTTTCCCAGAAAGTGGTTTTTCTGGTGGCCATAACTTCTCTCAGGAGAGTCTCTGATTTGGCTGCGCTCTCTTCGGAGTCACCCTTTTTGGTTTTTCACCAAGACAAGGTGGTTCTCCGTCCGACGCAGGATTTTCTCCCTAAGGTGGTATCTCCTTTCCACCTTAACCAGGACATTTCATTGCCTTCCCTTTGTCCGGCCCCTGTGCATCGCTTTGAGAAAGCATTGCATACTTTAGATTTGGTGCGGGCGCTCCGGATCTATGTGTCACGCACCGCTGCTCTTAGGCGGTGCACCTCTTTTTGTGCTGACCACAGGTCAGCGCAAGGGTCTCTCGGCTTCCAAACCGACCCTAGCTCGTTGGATTAGGTCGGCCATATCCGATGCCTACCAATGTGCTCAGGTGCCTCCCCCGCCGGGGATTAAAGCGCACTCGACCAGAGCTGTCGGTGCCTCTTGGGCTTTTAGGCACCAGGCTACGGTTCAGCAGGTCTGTCAGGCTGCCACTTGGTCCAGTCTGCATACCTTTTCGAAGCACTACCAAGTGCATGCTCATGCTTCGGCAGATGCGAGCTTGGGCAGACACATCCTTCAGGCGGCTGTCGCCCATTTGTGAAGTTAGGTTTTGCCTACTTCTCAGCTTTCTGTTTATTCCCACCCATGGACTGCTTTGAGACGTCCCATGGTCTGGGTCTCCCATAAGGAACGATGAAGAAAAAGAGAATTTTGTTTACTTACCGTAAATTCTTTTTCTTATAGTTCCGACATGGGAGACCCAGCACCCTCCCTGTTGCCTGTTGGCAGTTCTTGTTCCGTGTGTTTTCACCAGCTGTTGTTGTAGACAGAGGTTCCGGTTATTCCGGGTTTTACTCTATATCTACTTATGGGTGGATGTCCTCCTTCAGCTTTTGCACTAAACTGGTTGGATTCTGTCATCCAGGGGGTGTATATGCTCGGAGGGAGGAGCTACACTTTTTAGTGTAGTACTTTGTGTGTCCTCCGGAGGCAGAAGCTATACACCCATGGTCTGGGTCTCCCATGTCGGAACTATAAGAAAAAGAATTTACGGTAAGTAAACAAAATTCTCTTTTTTTCCTTTTTTTATTTTTTATTTCCAAAGGTTCCGGAACATTATCCGGAGTTCCCTGAGAACTCCAGGCCCAGGTCCGGTACTAGGGTATTTTTAAAACCTCTCGGATTCTAAATTTTAGAGTCCGGGTCTGTCCATCACTAATCAATAGACAAACAAAAAAAGTGCATAGTGTTCATGTTGTTGTGTAAACAGAAATATTATATGCAAAATTAAAAATGACATGCCATACGGCAAGCAAAATCAAGAAATGCAAAAAACTAAATTATTGAGTAAATGTATTAAATAATAGTTGTATCCTAACTATAATTAAATTGTTGTACAATGTTTTTCTCCACTTTTCTTAGATAATAATCTTTTTTCTTATTTTCTCATAGGCACTTCATTCAGGGAAAAAACCCAATCAAAGTCAACATCTAAGTCACTGAGCGGGTCGAGTGAAGTACCTCAAAATTTGCAGACTACCACGGGTATGGTTTTAGCATATACAGATCTCTAAATTATGGATAAATAGAAAAAGAAACAATTAAAAATAATTTAACACAAACAGTCCCATTCTCACACCACATAAAAATACCCAATTAAAGAAAGCTGTCAAAGCTCTCATTGAGCCCAATAGGAGTCCTTGTGTCCAATCTATAAATCCAATGACTCAAGTTGTGCAAGGGCCTTAAATAGGTTACCACCTCTAACCTCTGATCTATGGCCTTTATAATTAAAGGGGTTATCCGGCTTATTTTGACTTTTCTTCATTATTACCCTATTGGGCTACATTGGGGCAGGTAAGTAGCTAGTGACCACTTACCTGCCCTGCTGTCAGCCTTTCTCCCCCGGCTCAGAGCGGTCATGTGACCGCTCCTGCCACGATTTTGCTGCTTCGGTCATTTCATGTCAACATGGGCAGGACCATGTTGACATGCAAATTTGGAACAGCATGTTGCCGCCCTGCTGGGCGGGTACAGTGTGTGGAGTCCCCGCCCCTCTTCCCTGCACCCTCCCACACATTCCTCCGCACCCCGTACTCTCCCCGCCCACGGTGTTACCGCCAGCACCAGGCCCCCTGCTCAGGATAGCAGGAGTGCCCGTGCAGTCTGTGTCCCGCTCCAGCCCCGCGGCTGCCTTCATTGCAGGCTCAGCAGCCTCTCACATTGCAGCGCAGGCAGGGATGTTAGATGACATCATTGCCTGCTGTGACGATCTTCGCTTCACTCCTGTCAGCGCTGTCAGTGCCTTCTATGCCGCTGCGTTCTCACGTCACTAGCGGTGACGTCTCGGGCGATACTGCTGAGAACGCGGCGGGCATAGAAGTCAGGGACAGATCTGACAGGAGTGAAGCGAAGATCGTCACCGCAGGTAATGATTTCATCTAACCTCCTGATAGCAGCGCTCGGCATCCCCTGCAGTGACCTGGGCTATTGATGTTAGCTCAGGTCACTGCATTACTCTCCCAGCCAATGAGGAACATTCTGTTCTTCATTGACTGGTACATTGACTATGGTATGGATCGTCATGGGACCCCCTTATTGGATTATGCCGGACCTGGATTTGTTTTTCTTTTGAATAAATTGGTGAATGAGGGAATGTTTTGAGTAGTGTTTTTTCAAATAAAACTATTTTTTTTGTTGTCTATTTTTTTCTATTACTGACTGGGTTTGTGATGTCGGATATCTGATAGACGCGTGACATCACTAACCCCAGGGCTTGATGCCAGGTGACATTACACATTTGGCATCAACCCCATATATTATCCCGTTTGCCACCGCACCAGGGCACGGGATGAGTTGGGGCGAAGCACCAGGATTGGCACATCTAATGGATGTACCACTTCTGGGGCGGCTGTGGCCTGCTATTTTTAGGCTGGGGAGTGTCCAATAACAGTAGGCCTCCCTAGTCTGAGAATACCAGACCACAGCTGTCTGCTTTACCTTGGCTGGTGATCCAATTTGGGGGGACCCCATGTTTTTTGTTTTAAACTATTTATTTAATTTAAAATAACAGCGTGGGGTGCCCTCTGTTTTGGATTACCAGCCAAGGTGAAGCTGCCAGCTGTGGTTTGCAGGCTGCAACCATCTGCTTTACCCTAGCTGGCTACAAAAGTATGTTTTTTTTTTAATTATTTTTTATTTATTTTTTGGATAAATACAAGGCTAAGCACACTTTAGTGCCACATGAAAGTCACTAAAGGGTGCCAGCTTAGAATATGCAGGGGGGTAGGACATTATATGTCTTTCTCATCTATCTATCTATCTATCTATCTATCTATCTATCTGTCTAACCCTCTGTTCATTCATTCATCCCTCTATCTCTCTGTCTCTATATCTATCTATTCATCTCTATATCTACTCATCTATTTATCTTTCTTGCTGCTTCCGTTTTTTGCAGTCCGCAAAAAAACGGAAGACACGGATGTATCCGTGAAAAAATTGGCCATTTTTTGCGGACCGCAAAAACGGAACGGTCATGTGAATGTAGCCTACATGTGTTCCCTATGGGGGTAGGGGTCGGTACAGAACGATGGTGAGGGGGAGGTCGCTACAGAGCGCCGTGTGTGTGTGTGTGTGTGTGTGTGGGGGGGAGGGTTGCAGAGCCTGATGTGTGTGGCACAGAGCCCGATGTGTGTGTGTTTGTGTGTGTGTGTGTATGTGTGTGGCGCAGAGCCCTATGTGTGTGTGTGTGTGTGTGGCGCAGAGCCCGATGTGTGCGTGCGTGCGTTGTGTGTGTGTGTGTGTGTGTGTGTGTGTGTGTGTGTGTGTGTGGCGCAGAGCCCGATGTGGGGCTGTTATTTTCATTGCTAGAGTGATAACAGATCAGGTGCTGGGGTAGAATACTGACAGGGAATGTGTGTGCAGGGGGCGGGCAGGGGACGGGGCTGGACACTGAGGCCGGGCAGTGCCAGCTCTAACTGAGGTTTTGCACAGGAAGTGGTCAGTTTGCTAGAGCAAAATGTAAACAAAGAACTGCAGAGAATAAAGGGATAATTCAATAGGAACAAAAGTTAGAAAACAAAAATAACAATGTAGGGGTGTTTTATATGACAATACAGCACAGATAAACTCAACATTTTTTGGTAAGCTAATGTCGGACAACTCCTTTAATTTGCTTCAGTCAGATTTATGGTACAATTGGAAATGTTTTGGTAGGGTTTTTAGGTCTTCCACCTCATGCAGAGTCTTTGTTTTCTCAATGTCCCTGATGGGCTCACGGAATCCCACCTTTAACCCCCTAACCCCTGGACGATTTTTCCGTTTTTGTTTTTTGCTCCCCTTTTTCCAAGAGTCGTAACTTTTTTATTTTTCCCGTCAATCTTGCCATAAGAGGGCTTGTTTTTTGCGGGACGTATTGGTCTTTTAAGTGAAACCATGAGTTTTACCATATATGGTACTGGAAAACAGCACAAAATTTCCATGTGCGGAAAAATTACAAAAAAGTGTGATTGGACAATGGTTTATGGGGTACTTTATTCACCGTGTTCACTGTATGGTAAAACTGATGGGTGGGTGTGATACTTCAGGTTGGTATGAGTTCGTTGATACCAAACATGTTTAGGTTTACTTTTATATAAGGGGTTAAAAAAAGGTTTGTCCAAAAAATTGGAGCACTTTCTGCGGCATTTTCTGCAACTTGTAGTGTTCTCATTTTCTTTGTCGCTCCATTGGGAGACCCAGACAATTGGGTGTATAGCTACTGCCTCCGGAGGCCACACAAAGTATTACACTTAAAAGTGTAAAGCCCCTCCCCTTCTGCCTATACACCCCCCGTGGGATCACGGGCTCCTCAGTTTTCATGCTTTGTGCGAAGGAGGTCAGACATCCACGCATAGCTCCACTGTTTAGTCAGCAGCAGCTGCTGACTATGTCGGATGGAAGAAAAGAGGGCCCATACTAGGGCCCCCAGCATGCTCCCTTCTCACCCCACTTTTGTCGGCGGTGTTTGTTAAGGTTGAGGTACCCATTGCGGGTACGGAGGCTGGAGCCCACATGCTGCTTTCCTTCCCCATCCCCCTTAGGGCTCTGGGTGAAGTGGGATCTTACTGGTCTCCAGGCACTGAGGCCGTGCTCCATCCACAGCCCCTGGGAATCTGCTGGACATGGAGCTGAGTATCTTCAGGGACATGGCCCTGCTACTTCAAGGTACTCTGTGTCCCCGTACAGACCGCGCACAGTCACACTACAGCATTGCTGGGTGTGTTAGTGCGCCGGGGACAACAGCGCTGCGCGCTTGTGCCATGACTAACTACAGCTTGCTGAGTGTGTCAATGTATTGGGAACTGCCGCGCCGGCCACTGCTGTCAGTTTTACACTGCGGCGCGGCTGGGACTTGTGGTGCGCCGGGGACTTCCGCGCTGGCCGTGCATATATGACGGCCGCGCTTACTACTCGAGTCCCCGGCTTTTGCGGCCTAGTTTCGTTTCGTTCCCGCCCCCAGGCCTGCCAGTCAGGGGAAGGGCGGGACGCTGTACAGAACGTCAGCGCCGAGGGCTGGAGTCTACTTTACATACTCCAGCCCTCACACTGGGCACAGTGGGACGCCACTTTCCCGCACTTTGTCTGAGGCACGCCCACGGCCTGCCCCTCTCCACAGGACGCCGGCAGCCATTCCTGTGTGCAGTCTGAGCTGGAGAAGGGAGACAAGTTCTGGGAGACCCAGACACGGGATTCTGGCGACCACACACCCGCTTTTGAGCGGGCGGTAAGCAGCACCTGTGGTGCTGACCCCAATAGTGCCGAAGTGTACATTTGTATTTTTATGCTTGCATGCTATACATTGCACTGTACGGTCGTTATTGATTCTTGGCTATATACCCTCCTAGATTGCTCAGAGGAGACAACAGCATGTCGTCCGCAAAAAGCAAGGGTGCCAAGGCACAGGCTTTCTATGCTGCTTGTACCGCATGTGAGGCTATTCTACCGGCAGGTTCCACTGACCCCTATTGTGTGCAGTGCTCGGCTCCTGTGGCACTTGCTCGGCCGGGGCCTCTGCTAGAGGTGACCCAGGGAGAACCACCTGTGAATACTGTCCAGGTGACGGGGACGGAGTTTGCAGTTTTTGCTGATAGATTGTCTGTGACTATGACTAAAATTCTAGAAACTTTGCAGTCTAGACCGGTAACTCAGACCATGGGCACTGTTGAATCATTGCTCCCTGGTCCCCCTCAGTTGGAACAACTCCGGGCTCCGGGGGTGTCCCATGCATCCCAGGGTGAAGGCTCTGACACGGACGACAGTCCCAGACAGCCTAAGCGAGCTCGCTGGGAGCGGCCCTCGACTTCATCACACTGGTCAGGGTCCCAGCAGGAGGACTCTCTGTATGATGAGGCGGAGGTAGCTGATCAGGATTCTGATCCTGAGACCGCTCTCAATCTGGATACACCTGATGGTGACGCCATAGTGAATGATCTTATAGCGTCCATCAATAGAATGTTGGATATTTCTCCCCCAGCTCCTCCAGTGGAGGAGTCAGCTTCACAGCAGGAGAAATTCCATTTCAGGTATCCCAAGCGTAAATTCAGTACTTTTCTGGACCACTCCGACTTTAGAGAGGCAGTCCAGAAACACCACGCTTATCCAGATAAGCGTTTCTCCAAACGACTTAAGGATACACGTTATCCCTTTCCCCCTGACGTGGTCAAGGGCTGGACCCAGTGTCCCAAGGTGGATCCTCCAATCTCCAGGCTTGCGGCTAGATCCATAGTTGCAGTGGAGGATGGGGCTGCACTTAAAGATGCCACTGACAGACAGATGGAGCTCTGGTTGAAATCCATCTATGAAGCTATCGGCGCGTCGTTTGCTCCAGCATTCGCAGCCGTATGGGCACTCCAAGCTATTTCAGCTGGTCTTACACAGATTGACACGGTCACACGTACATCTGTTCCGCAGGTGGCGTCCTTAACCTCTCAAATGTCTGCATTTGCGTCTTACGCGATTAATGCTGTCCTGGACTCTACGAGCCGTACGGCAGTGGCGTCCGCCAACTCCGTGGTTTTACGCAGAGCCTTGTGGTTAAGGGAATGGAAGGCAGATTCTGCTTCCAAAAAGTGCTTAACCAGTTTGCCATTTTCTGGTGACCGACTGTTTGGTGAGCGATTGGATGAAATCATTAAACAGTCCAAGGGTAAGGATTCATCCTTACCCCAGCACAATTCAAACAAACCTCAACAGAGGAGGGGACAGTCGGGGTTTCGGTCCTTTCGAGGCTCGGGCAGGTCCCAATTCTCCTCGTCCAAAAGGACTCAAAAGGATCAGAGGCGCTCAGATTCTTGGCGGGCTCAGTCACGCCCAAAAAAGACAGCCGGAAGAACCGCTCCCAAGGCGGCTTCCTCATAACTTTCGGCCTCCTCTCTCCGCATCCTCGGTCGGTGGCAGGCTCTCCCGCTTTGGCGACATTTGGCTGCCACAGGTCAAAGACCGTTGGGTGAGAGACATTCTGTCTCACGGGTACAGGATAGAGTTCAGTTCTCGTCCTCCAACTCGATTCTTCAGAACTTCTCCACCTCCCGACCGAGCCGATGCTCTTCTGCAAGCGGTGTGCACTCTAAAGGCAGAAGGAGTGGTGATCCCTGTTCCTCTTCAGGAGCAAGGTCACGGTTTTTACTCCAATTTGTTTGTGGTGCCAAAGAAGGACGGGTCTTTCCGTCCCGTTCTGGACCTAAAACTGCTCAACAAGCACGTGAAAACCAGGCGGTTCCGGATGGAATCCCTCCGCTCCGTCATCGCCTCAATGTCTCAAGGAGATTTCCTAGCATCAATAGACATCAAGGATGCTTATCTCCACGTGCCGATTGCTCCAGAGCACCAGCGTTTTCTACGCTTCGTTATAGGAGACGAACACCTTCAGTTCGTAGCTCTGCCTTTCGGGCTGGCGACAGCCCCACGGGTCTTCACCAAGGTCATGGCAGCAGTAGTAGCAGTCCTGCACTCTCAGGGTCACTCTGTGATCCCTTACTTGGACGATCTACTTGTCAAGGCACCCTCTCAAGAGGCATGCCAACACAGCCTGACCGTTGCGCTGGAGACTCTCCAGAGTTTCGGGTGGATCATCAACTTTTCAAAGTCAAATCTGACCCCGACCCAATCGCTAACATATCTTGGCATGGAGTTTCATACTCTCTCAGCGATAGTGAAGCTTCCGCTGGACAAACAGCGTTCACTACAGACAGGGGTACAATCTCTCCTTCAAGGACAGTCGCATCCCCTGAGGCGCCTCATGCACTTCCTAGGGAAGATGGTAGCAGCAATGGAGGCAGTCCCTTTCGCGCAGTTTCATCTGCGTCCACTACAATGGGACATTCTCCGCCAATGGGACGGGAAGTCGACGTCCCTCGACAGGAACGTCTCCCTTTCTCAGGCGGCCAAGGAATCTCTTCGGTGGTGGCTTCTTCCCACCTCATTGTCAAAAGGAAAGTCCTTCCTACCCCCATCCTGGGCGGTGGTCACGACAGACGCGAGTCTATCAGGGTGGGGAGCAGTGTTTCTCCACCACAGGGCTCAAGGTACGTGGACTCAGCAAGAGTCCACCCTTCAGATCAATGTTCTGGAAATCAGAGCAGTGTATCTTGCCCTACAAGCCTTCCAGCAGTGGCTGGAAGGCAAGCAGATCCGAATTCAGTCGGACAACTCCACAGCGGTGGCATACATCAACCACCAAGGAGGAACACGCAGTCGGCAAGCCTTCCAGGAAGTCCGGCGGATTCTGAGGTGGGTGGAAGACACGGCATCCACCATATCCGCAGTTCACATCCCGGGCGTAGAAAACTGGGAAGCAGACTTCCTCAGTCGCCAGGGTATGGACGCAGGGGAATGGTCTCTTCACCCGGACGTGTTTCAGGAGATCTGTCGCCGCTGGGGGATGCCGGACGTCGACCTAATGGCGTCCCGGCACAACAACAAGGTCCCGGCTTTCATGGCACGGTCTCACGATCACAGAGCTCTGGCGGCGGACGCCTTAGTTCAAGATTGGTCGCAGTTCCGGCTGCCTTATGTGTTTCCACCTCTGGCACTGTTGCCCAGAGTGCTACGCAAGATCAGGTCCGACTGCCGCCGCGCCATCCTCGTCGCTCCAGACTGGCCGAGGAGGTCGTGGTACCCGGATCTGTGGCATCTCACGGTAGGCCAACCGTGGACACTACCAGACCGACCAGACTTGCTGTCTCAAGGGCCGTTTTTCCATCTGAATTCTGCGGCCCTGAACCTGACTGTGTGGCCATTGAGTCCTGGATCCTAGCGTCTTCAGGATTATCTCAAGGGGTCATTGCCACCATGAGACAGGCTAGGAAACCAACCTCCGCCAAGATCTACCACAGGACGTGGAAGATATTCTTATCTTGGTGCTCTGCTCAGGGAGTTTCTCCCTGGCCATTTGCATTGCCTACTTTTCTTTCCTTCCTGCAATCCGGTTTGGAAAAAGGTTTGTCGCTCGGCTCCCTTAAAGGACAAGTCTCAGCGCTATCTGTATTTTTTCAGAAGCGCCTAGCACGACTTCCTCAGGTACGCACGTTCCTGCAAGGGGTTGGTCATATCGTCCCTCCTTACAAGCGGCCGTTAGAGCCCTGGGATCTGAACAGGGTTCTAATTGCTCTCCAGAAGCTGCCTTTCGAGCCTATGAGGGATGTTTCTCTTTCTCGCCTTTCACAGAAAGTGGCCTTTCTAGTAGCGGTCACGTCTCTTCGGAGAGTGTCCGAGCTAGCAGCGCTGTCATGCAAATCTCCCTTCCTGGTGTTTCACCAGGACAAGGTGGTTCTGCGCCCGATTCCGGAGTTTCTCCCTAAGGTGGTATCCCCCTTTCATCTCAATCAGGATATCTCCTTACCTTCTTTGTGTCCTCATCCAGTTCATCAATGTGAAAAGGATTTGCATTTGTTGGATCTGGTGAGAGCGCTCAGAATCTACATTTCCCGCACGGCGCCCCTGCGCCGCTCGGATGCTCTCTTTGTCCTGGTCGCTGGTCAGCGTAAAGGGTCGCAAGCTTCCAAATCCACCCTGGCTCGGTGGATCAAGGAACCAATTCTTGAAGCCTACCGTTCTGCTGGGCTTCCGGTTCCCTCAGGGCTGAAGGCCCATTCTACCAGAGCCGTGGGTGCGTCCTGGGCATTACGGCACCAGGCTACGGCTCAGCAGGTGTGCCAGGCGGCTACCTGGTCGAGTCTGCACACTTTTACCAAGCATTATCAGGTGCATACCTACGCTTCGGCGGACGCCAGCCTAGGTAGACGAGTCCTTCAGGCGGCGATTGCCCCCATGTAGGAAAGGGCCGTTTTACGGCCCTATCACGAGGTATTATTTTACCCACCCAGGGACTGCTTTTGGACGTCCCAATTGTCTGGGTCTCCCAATGGAGCGACAAAGAAGAAGGGAATTTTGTTTACTTACCGTAAATTCCTTTTCTTCTAGCTCCAATTGGGAGACCCAGCACCCGCCCTGTTTCCTTCGGGCTTTTTGTTTTTTCGGGTACACATGCTGTTCATGTTCAATGGTTTCAGTTCTCCGATATTCCTTCGGATTGAATTTGTTTTTAAACCAGTTATTGGCTTTCCTCCTTCTTGCTTTGGCACTAAAACTGAGCAGCCCGTGATCCCACGGGGGGTGTATAGGCAGAAGGGGAGGGGCTTTACACTTTTAAGTGTAATACTTTGTGTGGCCTCCGGAGGCAGTAGCTATACACCCAATTGTCTGGGTCTCCCAATTGGAGCTAGAAGAAAAGGAATTTACGGTAAGTAAACAAAATTCCCTTCTTCATTATCGTTCCTATGGGAGACCCAGACATTGGGTGTATAGCTTCTGCCTCCGGAGGACACACAAAGTACTACACTAAAAAGTGTAGCTCCTCCCTCTGAGCCTATACACCCCCTGGAGAGCCAGATCTAGCCAGTTCATTGCTTTGTGTTCAGGAGGCATACATCCACACATGCATTCTCATCTGATTTTTCATTTTTGGAAAGAGTTTGAAGAAAAGCGGGTCCAACTCTGGACCCCCGGCATGTCCCTTCTCACCCCACTGTGTCGGCGGTGCTGTTAAGGTTGATTCCACGGCTGGAGCCTTACATGCCGCGCTCCTTCACCATCCCTCGGGCTCTGGCTTGAAGTGGGAGCCAGCACGGTTCTCCATGCTTGGCAGGAGACCGGTCTCCATCCGCAGCCCTTCAGGATCCTGCTGGACGGAGCACTCATCCCCAGGGACCTGGAACCCTGCGTCTCAGCAAGCTAAGTACCTGAGACGTTTACATTCGGGGTCCCTGTACTTTATTATGTTGGGAGAGTGTGCTGAGTGAGTTTTCTGACTTTTCCGGCCGGTTCTCTGGCTGTCGCCTGAGAACTGCGCCGATGGTGCCTGCGCGCCGGCCGCACTGCTCAAATTTAGGTCCCGGCTTCGCCGGAGGCCTACTTTCGGTTTCACTGCCCTCGCATGTCATTCATGCAGAGGGACAGTGCGGCTCCGCCCAGCGGCCGTTCTGCACAGGGGAGGGACACTCCTCACTGGGTTCATGTCTCCTCCCCTGTAAGTCTCTTTGGCCCTCCAGATCCCGCTCTCAGAGCAGGTCCCGCCCCCTCTCCTTGCTCCGGCGCCATTTTATCAGCGTTTTCTCTGCGATCAGCACTGGCTGCAGCATCCCTGCTGAGGTGCTTGGGGGTCCGGGCTTAGGGATCTGGAGGGCACACAACACCGCTCCAGCGGTCTGGTAAGCCACAACCTCTGGTTGTGGGCCTCTGTAATACTCTCTGGGGGTCACTCTGGCAAGAGCCCCCACTTCAGCAGCACGTCTCACACGAGGAGCAAGGCTCCAAGGCTATATTCAGCATGCACTGCATGTAAGCTCGTGCTGCATGAACCGAGCACATATCCACATTGTGATGCCTGCTCTAACCTGACAATGCCTCAGCCTGGAATCGCACCCACAGTGGTCTCTCCGGCTGCTCCGGCTCCTGTGTCTGAACCCCCGGCTTGGGTAGAATCCTTATCTAGGTCTATCTCCCAGTCTTTTGCCGACTCCATGGGACAGCTGTCCCGGACTTTGCTGAACATGCATCAGCCCCCTTCACAGGGCGCCTCTGCTGCTAGGGCTCTCTCAGCGGAGCTCACAGAGGATTCCTCATCTGGTCCCAGACCCCGTCCTCCTAAGAGGAGACGCAGGGCTACCTCCCCTTCCTCGTCCCGCGGCTCTGTTTCAGAAGCTGACTCGCAGGAAGAGGAGGATACCTTCACAGGGGGCTCGGAGGCTACCTCCATGTGCCCCATTGATCTGTCCGAAAGTGACTCAGATGTTAGTGATTTGATTGCGTCCATTAATTCTGTACTGGACCTCAATCCGCCAGTATCAGAGGAGCAACCCTCTCTGGCAGAAAAGCACCAGTTTACCTTGCCTAAGAGGACAAAGAGTGTGTTCTTTAACCACTCCAGTTTTCAGGCCGCTGTGACCAAGCCTTGGGCCTGTCCTGACAAACGCTTCCCAAAGCGTGGTTCTGATGACCGTTTTCCCTTTCCACCTGAGGTGGTCAAGGAATGGGCTCATTCACCAAAGGTAGACCCCCCGGTGTCTAGACTCTCAGCCTGGACCGTTGTATCAGTGGCTGATGGCACCTCTCTTAAGGATTCCACTGACCGCCAGGTTGACCTTCTGGCCAAATCTGTATATGAGGCGGCAGGGGCCTCGTTCTCCCCATCTTTTGCGGCAGTGTGGGCTCTCAAAGCCATCTCTGCTTCTCTAGAGGAGATGCATTCCCTCGCCAGGGAATCTATGCCCGAAATGGTTGCCTTAACTTGCCAAGCTTCCGCTTTTTCATCCTATGCCATGTCTGCCATGCTGGAGGCTTCTCACCGCACTGCGGTGGCTTCGGCTAATTCCCTCGCTATCCGCAGGATCTTGTGGCTTCGAGAGTGGAAGGCAGATGCTTCTTTAAAGAAGTACCTTGCTGGGCTCCCTTTTGCTGTGTCCAGGCTATTCGGTGAACAACTGGATGAAGTTATTCAGGAAGCTACTGGCGGGAAGAGTACTTCCATTCCACAAACCAAAACCAGGAAACCTGTCCAGGGTAGGAACCAGTCGAGGTTTCGTTCCTTTCGTTCCTCCAACTGGTCGTCCTCTAAGCCCTCGGCCTCGTCCACTAACTCAGCCAAGAACCAAAAATCCAACTGGCGCACAAAGGCGCGTCCACAGAAGGCCGCAGGAGCTGCTGCCGCTAAGGCAGCCTCCTCTTGACTATCTGTCAACACGTCTCCGATCAGTGGGTGCGGGATGTCATCTCCCACGGCTACAGGATAGAATTCTCTTCCAGCCCGCCAAACAGATTTTTTCTGTCAACTCCCCCCTGCTCCAAGGCCGCCGCCTTCTCTCAGGCCATGGCATCCTTGCAGGCCAACGAAGTAATTGTACCGGTTCCCGCCCGGGAACGGTTCAGAGGTTTCTACTCAAATCTCTTCCTAGTTCCAAAAAAGAACGGTACCTTCCGGCCCATCCTGGATCTCAAGCTTCTCAACAAGCATGTTCAGGTGCGGCATTTTCGCATGGAATCTCTGCGGTCAGTCATTGCCTCAATGACCCAAGGGGATTTCCTGGCATCCATCGACATCAGAGATGCCTATCTGCATGTGCCAATTGCAGTTTCTCACCAGCGTTGGCTACGTTTTGCAATCGGAGAGGAACATTTCCAATTCGTGGCTCTCCCCTTCGGGTTAGCCACGGCCCCTCGGGTATTCACCAAGGTCATGGCAGCAGTGATTGCGGTTCTGCACCTCCAGGGGTTGGCAGTGATTCCTTACCTGGACGACCTTCTAGTCAAGGCTTCATCCAGCGCAGACTGTCAGCGGAGTGTCTCGCTCACTCTTGCCACTCTAGCCAAATTCGGGTGGCTGGTCAATCTGCCCAAATCCACTCTGACTCCGACCCAGAGGCTCACGTACCTAGGGATGCAGTTCGAGACTTTGCCGGCACTTGTGAAGTTGCCCTTGATCAAACAGCAGTCCCTCCAACTGGCGGTGCGCTCTCTCCTGAGGCCCCGCCGTTATTCCATCAGGCACCTGATGCAGGTGCTGGGTCAAATGGTGGCGTCAATGGAGGCTGTTCCCTTTGCCCAGTTCCATCTGCGTCCTCTGCAGCTGGACATTCTCCGCTGTTGGGACAAGCGGCCTTCCTCCTTGCACAGGTTAGTGGCTCTGTCGCCACGGACCAGGAGCTCTCTTCAGTGGTGGCTTCGGCCCCTCTCTCTGTCTCAGGGACGCTCCTTCCTGGCTCCGTCCTGAGTGATCCTCACCACGGATGCCAGTCTATCCGGCTGGGGAGCGGTATGTCTCCACCACCGAGCACAGAGCACTTGGACTCCGTCCGAGTCAGCCCTCTCGATCAATGTGCTGGAAACCAGAGCCGTGCTCCTGGCTCTCCTAGCTTTTCACCACCTATTGGCGGGCAAGCACATCCGAGTCCAGTCAGACAACGCGACAGCGGTTGCCTACATCAATCACCAGGGCGGGACACGCAGCCGCCTGGCAATGTTGGAGGTACAACGTATCCTTCAATGGACGGAGGACTCCAAGTCCACCATATCCGCAGTCCACATACCAGGCGTGGAAAACTGGGAGGCAGATTATCTCAGCCGTCAGACCGTGGACAGTGGCGAGTGGTCCCTGCATCCGGCAGTGTTTCAGTCAATATGTCGCAAGTGGGGCACTCCGGACGTGGACCTAATGGCATCCCGTCACAACAACAAGGTTCCGGTTTACGTGGCTCGCTCCCACGATCCTCTGGCATTCTCCGCGGATGCACTGGTTCAAGACTGGTCCCAGTTTCGTCTGTCCTACGTGTTTCCCCCTCTAGCTCTCTTGCCCAGAGTCCTGCGCAAGATCAGAATGGAGGGCCGTCGGGTCATCCTCATTGCTCCAGACTGGCCCAGGCGAGCTTGGTACCCAGACCTGCTCCATCTGTCCGTGGAGGTGCCGTGGCATCTTCCGGACCGTCCAGACCTTCTCTCACAAGGTCCGTTTTTCCGCCAGAATTCTGCGGCTCTCAGATTGACGGCGTGGCTCTTGAGTCCTGGATCTTGACGGCTTCTGGCATTCCTCCTGAAGTCATTTCCACTATGACTCGGGCCCGGAAGTCTTCCTCGGCCAAAATCTATCACAGGACTTGGAAAATTTTCCTGTCCTGGTGTCGCTCTTCCAGCCATGCTCCTTGGCCTTTTTCCTTGCTGACCCTTCTGTCCTTTCTACAGTCCGGTCTGCAGCTAGGACTGTCCCTCAATTCTCTCAAGGGACAAGTCTCGGCTCTGTCAGTGCTTTTCCAGCGGCGTATCGCCCGGCTGGCTCAGGTCCGCACCTTCATGCAGGGCGCGTCACATCATTCCGCCTTACCGGCGGCCCTTGGATCCCTGGGACCTCAATTTGGTCCTCACGGCCTTGCAGAAACCCCCCTTTGAGCCTCTTAGGGAGGTTTCTTTGTTTCGTCTTTCACAGAAAGTGGTCTTTCTAGTGGCCATAACTTCCCTCAGGAGAGTCTCTGATTTGGCTGCGCTCTCTTCGGAGTCACCTTTTTTGGTTTTTCATCAAGATAATGTGGTTCTCCGTCCGACTCCGGACTTTCTTCCTAAGGTGGTCTCTCCTTTCCACCTTAACCAGGACATTACGCTGCCTTCCTTTTGTCCGGCTCCTGTTCATCGCTTTGAAAAAGCGTTGCATACTCTGGATCTGGTGCGAGCGCTCCGGATCTATGTGTCACGCACCGCTGCTCTTAGGCGGTGCACCTCTCTTTTTGTGCTAACCACAGGTCGGCGTAAGGGCCTCTCTGCTTCTAAGCCGACCTTAGCCCGTTGGATTAGGTCGACCATTTCGGATGCCTACTAGTGTTCTCAGGTGCCTCCCCCGCCGGGGATCAATGCACACTCGACCAGAGCTGTCGGTGCCTCTTGGGCTTTCAGGCACCAGGCTACGGCTCAGCAAGTCTGTCAGGCTGCCACTTGGACTAGCCTGCATACCTTTTCAAGGCACTATCAAGTGCATGCTCATGCTTCGGCAGATGCGAGCTTGGGCAGACGCATCCTTCAGGCGGCTGTCGCCCATTTGTGAAGTTTGGTTCTGCCTACTTCTCAGTTTTTTCTGTTTATTCCCACCCATGGACTGCTTTGAGACGTCCCAATGTCTGGGTCTCCCATAGGAACGATAAAGAAAAAGAGAATTTTGTTTACTTACCGTAAATTCTTTTTCTTATAGTTCCGTATTGGGAGACCCAGCACCCTCTCTGTTGCCTGTTGGCAGTTTCTTGTTCCGCGTGTTATCACCGGCTGTTGTCGTGGACAGAGTCTCCGGTTGTTCCGGTTCTTGCTCTGTTTTACTTGTGGGTGGCTATTCTCCTTCAGCTTTTGCACTAAACTGGCTAGATCTGGCTCTCCAGGGGGTGTATAGGCTCAGAGGGAGGAGCTACACTTTTTAGTGTAATACTTTGTGTGTCCTCCGGAGGCAGAAGCTATACACCCAATGTCTGGGTCTCCCAATACGGAACTATAAGAAAAAGAATTTACGGTAAGTAAACAAAATTCTCTTTTTTCGGGATATGGGGCTCACTGATGGCTTATTTGTTTGCATTTTTAGCTGTACCATTTTTGCACAGATGCTACGTTTTGACTCCCTGGTATTGCATTTTGCTGAAAATTTGCGAAGACCAAAAAACGTAACTTTGCCAGTTGGATTTTTTTTTACGGCTACGCCATCTACCGATCTAATTGATTCATTTTATATTTTGATAGACTGGGCAATTCTGAACTCTGCGATACCAAATGAGTGTATATTTTTTATTTTTTTAACCCTTTGATTTTTAGTGGGGCGAATGGAGAATAATTTAAACTTTTAGTTGTTTTTTTAATTCTATAAAACTTTTTTTTTACTTTTTTTATTTTAATAGTCTCTCTAGGGGTAAGGATTAGCCGTCTGATCGCTTGTTCATTTCTGCTGATCAGAGCGGCAGAGCTCTGAACAGCTGAAATGCTGCTGTCCTGTTAAAGCCAGCCGGCTGTAACAGGATGTGAGTCATGATAGCGACAGGAGTCATCACATAACCCTGTGCTACCATGGCAACCATCGGCTTCCCATGATCGCATTACGGGGCCTCCGATGGCGATGTAGAAAGGCAATTGGAATAGTCATGGGCCCTCGTGTGGATTACCACAGACCTGCGTGTTTTTGGAGTTAATAAAGGAGTGAAATAGGGTATTGTTTTTATCTTATTTTTTGTTTGTGTTTATTTCTTTTCACTTCCAGATTAGTAATGGGGGTAGGGTTTTCATAGACCCTGCCATTACTAATCTAGAGCTTAGTGGCAGCTGTGAGCTGTTATTAACCCCTTATTAGCCTGATTGCCACCGCACCAGTGCAATCGGGAAGAGCCGGGTAAAGTGCCAGGATTGTCACATATAATGGATGTGACAATCCTGGGTGGCTGTGGGCTGCTATTGTTATAACGCGCCTGCTTTAATCTTATTTTATTTAATTTTCCTTTATTTATTTTTTATTTTCTCATAGGCACTTCATTCAGGGAAAAGACCCAATCAAAGTCAACATCTAAGTCACTGAGCGGGTCGAGTGAAGTACCTCAAAATTTGCAGACCACCACGGGTATGGTTTTAGCATATACAGACCTCTAAATTATGGATAAAAAACTATTAAAAGAAGGATTTTTGTGTACTCACCGTCAAATCTCTTTCTCTGAGTCTTCATTGGGGGACACAGGACCATGGGTGTATGCTGCTGTGACTAGGAGGCTGAGACTAAGTAAACATAAAAAAAGTTAGCTCCTCCCTAGCAGTGTACACCCTGAGCCGGAGGCGGATCTATGCCAGTTAAGTGTACAAGCAGTAGTAGGAGAAACCTGAACAACCATAACTAATCAAAGTAATAACAAGAAACACACAGTATCTTATCTAAACCTATACTGTATATAAATATCTATATCTATATATATATATATATATATATATATATATATATATAAAAACATAAATAAAAACATAAATAAGCCGGGTACAGAAGAACGTGTTTCCATAAAGAACCAGTAACACCCGGCAACTAAGAGCAACCCCATATCCAAACAGGGTGGGTGCTGTGTCCCCCAATGAAGACTCAGAGAAAGAGATTTTACGGTGGGTACACAAAAATCCTTCTTTATCGCTTTCATTGGGGGACACAGGACCATGGGACGTCCAAAAGCAGTCCCTGGGTGGGTACAGGAGTAATCATACAGATTCAAAATATACCCAAAACTCTGTAAGAATGCTCGGTGCAAACGTAAACCGGCTTATCATAGGTGTGCCAAAGCCGCTTGCTGTATCCTGGAAAACCTGGAAAAGGTAGAAAAGCTTGACTACGCGGCGGCTCTGAAGACTTGCTTGGCTGACGCCTGGCGTCTGACTGTCCTAGACGCCCCAATTGCACCGGTGGAAAGGCCTTTACACTCCTCGGAGAAAACCTGACTCTAATCCTGTAGGCCTCTGATATGGTCGGCCTGACCTAACTTGCAGTGATAGCCTTGGACGCCGGCATGCCCCTCCTGGGTCCCGTAGACAGGACGAATAGGCCGTCCAAGATGCAGAGGGGTGCGGATCTCGAAACGTAACTCCTCCGAGCTCGCACTAGATCCGGTGTAAGCCGTGACCTCTCCAAGAATCGAATGGAGGCTGGACCGAAGGATGGAGCCACCATCACCTCATTCAGATACTACATCCGGTAGGAAAAAACCTGAGACGGGTGCCGAACAATCTCGTCTTGGTGAAAAAAACAAGAAAAAGTGACCCGCATGAGAGGGATTACAGAGCAGACCTTCTTCTGATTGAAGTGACTGTCCCCAACAAAGGCACCTTCCCGGATAGGCGTGAGATTGAGGATCGAACGGGGCTAATTGAAGAGACCCTAGAGCCAGCTGGAGGTCCCATGGTTCTAGCAGGGAACGATCTAGCGGTGCCAGATGGACGACTCCTTGGATGAACGTCCTGACTTGCGGCCGAGATGCAAGATTTCTTTGGAAAAGAGATATAGAGCCGACACCTGATTTCTCTGGAAAAGAGAGATATAGCCGACACCTGCCCTTTGAAGCTTGCTGGCGAGAGACCCGCCTGTAAGCCTGACTGTAGGAAGGCCAGTAACACTGGGAGTGACAGATCCAGTGGAGATGCGTTGACGTTGACCTCACCCTCTTGAAAGGAGGCCTTTGTTTGAAGACGGAGGCTTCTGAGTTTTGACCATGGTCTGTAACACCTGTGGGATAACGCCTTCCTGGGCTAGTAGCCATGGTTCCACAGCCATGCGGTCAAATTGAGAACCTCTGAATATTGATGTAAAAGAGGACTTTGCGACAGGAAGTTCAGACGATCTGGAAGCCACCATGGGGTGTCTGATGAGCTGCGTGAGCTCTGCGAACAACGCTTGCCTGGGTCAATCCATGGCAATGAGAGCCACTAGGATGCCCTCTGCTCTGAGTTTCTTGAGGACTCTTGTGACTTGATTGTTGAATCGAGAAGCCATCAGGTCAACATTCGGAATATCTCATCTGAGGCAGATCCATTCGAAAGCCTCTCTGTTTAGGGATCATTCGCCTGCCACCAGACCTTGCTGATATAGTCCGCTGCCCAATTCTCCACGGCGGGGAAAAATGAATGTGGACAAAATCTGGAGTGGTGAGGCTATGCCCACTGTACGATCTTCTTCACCTATGTCATCACCATGACGCTCCTTGTTTCGCCCAGGTGATGCCCGACTGGATTCTGGATGGCGATTCTTGTATGAAGGGCTGAAAAAAATCTGTAGGGCTCGCAGAAAATACTCTGATCCCTAAAACAAAATTGATAGGCAGACGGCTCTCCTGGGAGGACCACCGATCGTGAGCCGTGTGCTTCGGAACACCGCTCTCCAGTCGGAAGACTGGTATCGATGGTGACTGCCTGCCAGTGTACTGGTATGAAAGACATTCCACTGGACCGATGAGGGCCGCTGGTCCACCATAAAAACGAGCGGCGGTATCCCGGAGTCAAATGGATCCTGCGATTCAAGGTGAACAGAGAATTGTCCCATCTGTTCGGCCAAGTCAGCTGAAGGAGACGAAGGTGGAAGCGGCAAACGGAACCGCCTCTATTGCCGCCACCATCCGACTGAAGACTCTCCGCTCGGAGTGACGGAGGATCTGGAGGTCTCTTTGGAGGGACACGCGTCCTTGGATGGTATCGAACTCCATGCCTAGAAAGGTAATCCTGCTGGCCGGGGTCAGAGAGGGCTTCTTCCAAATGATGCGCTAGCCTAGTCGGGACAGGATATCGATGGTGACCTAAACACTTAGGAGACCGTCGTCAAAAAGAAGAACCCCTGATCGACAAGGCGACCAGGTACAGAATCACCAAAAATGATCATCTGCTATTGCTAGACGCAGGAACATCTGTGCTGGTGCGACCTGTATGTCCGACGATAGACTTGCTGGAGAAAACTATTATGTCCCCTGAGTCCAGCAACTCGCCGACCCAGGGGTCCGTGATCCAAGTCCGCCAGACGTGATTGAGATGAGACAGGCGCCTCCCCCTGGTCTGCGCCCGCGCGCAACGACCAAGAGTCATCTAGCGGGGTAGCGCTGTGATCCGGATGTCGTTGTCGATGGCTGGCGTGGCTGAGAAAACGCCAGAAAGGGCATGGATTGAGGTACGGAATCTTCCTGTTCCTCTGCGGGGACCTGGTTTTCTTGTGTGTGTGGAACCGAAGCTCCCGTGATCTCGTCGATGAACTGATCAAGCCAGTCCCCAAACAAACGACCTCCTGTAAAGAGGAGGACTGTAAGTGATATCCTAGAAACCGCGTCCGCATACCAGTCTCTGAGCCAGATCGCCCGACAGATGGCCCCCGTGCTGCTAGCCGCTTTCACTGGGCAGTAAGCTGCTGACGGAGATGCGATGAGTATGTACTCACCTGCTAGAGCAAACTGTGTGCCAAGTGTGAATTCCGGATTGCTCGATCCTGCGCGAAAAACCGTTGTGGAGGTTATCGGACCCGGACATCATGGATGCTGCCAGCTAGATGGCGGCGAGGGCAGAAGGAGTACTGTGTCTGTCGTCTGAAGAAAAACCGGAGCGATGGCCCGTGCGGGAGAGCTGAAAGATGACCGCCGGAAAAAAAGCAGCAGGGCGACCATAGGCGAGCCTGTCCATTCCTTCCTGAGAGACTCAGGAAGGGAGAAAAAAGGAGATCAAACGACTTACCCTTGTTGAATATCTTGACTGGTTGTCTGTGCTTGTATAGAATTTCAGCAACGACTGGATGGTCACCAAATTGCCTGTGTGCCCGCTTAACCTGTGTTAAAGGAGACATGCAAGCACTGGGTAGCCACAGAGTCCGTCTGGGGCTCTAGCATATGACTTACCGCTTTGGCCGGACTAACCACCCTACCTCTGACCTCAGTCCTCTGATCTGGAATCAGCATCAAGGCTGCATCCGACTCTTCTCCTGAAAAAAGGGTCGGCCGGTCTCGGAGACGAGGAACACTCGGGGCCTGGAGGTGATGGAAATCTCCGGGAGGGCTTGAGAGGAGGCCCAGCAGGTCCCCTTCTGCGATCCAGTGGTAGGGTCTGGATCAGACCGACTGTTGTCCAGAGTCAGCTGGACCGGGGGAGCATGGCCGAGTGTAGGGAGCGACTGCAACGCCTGCGCGATGGTCCTAGACGCCCTTGAGACAGAGTCCACAGACTGGGATAGAGGGTCTACCCCTCCGGATAAGGGAGCGCAGCGGAGCTCGGGTGCTGGCGGTGGCATGGGGCGCAAGCCGAGCGGGGGGCGTAGCCTGGATTGGGAGGATTATACCTAGCCGGCTGTGCGTGCATAAAAAGCTATAGGGTGCTTAGGAAAAAAACACTAGTGACGCTAGTGGGGAGACAGGAGAAAAGGGGGAAAAAACAAAAAAAAATTAAAGAGATATAGTCTGTTCCTAAGCAGGAGCAGCACTCACCCAGGTCCTGTCTCCCACCCAGGTCCGCGGAGGTCTCAGAAACTGCAGGGACAGCCTTGCTAAAGAAGAAAAACCGTCCTTCATTTTTTTTTTTTTTTTGCAGTAGGGGGCTGCCCGGATAGGGACCGGGCAGGACCTGCAGGGGTCATGCTTGGGACAAAAAAACACGAGCGCGCAACACGGGGAGGCGGAGATCTGATGGTCTGAGGTAGGCCGAAGCAGGGGACTAGATTAGTGGGTGGCCCGCCGGGAGCGCAGCGCTGAGAGCAGAGAAGTCCTACCTGCGTTCTGCCGACGTCTCTGAGATGCTCGGTCCCATCCTGCCTGCTGGAGAGTTGCCAAGCTGCTGAGCGCTCCTGCGCTGTGTAACCACGATCCCCTGTGAACGCTGGGGAGGCCTGTTGTAGCTGAGCGCTCCTGCGCTGCAGATGTGATCCTCTCCCTGTATGATAGGGGACGCTGGGAGGAATGGGGGCGTGCTGCAGCACTGAGCTGGCTGTCTCCGGGCAGAAGTCGAGGGGGGCGTGGCCGGAAAAAAACGCGCGCGCGCGCAAACAGGGGGGCGGAGCGCACCGGCCTGATGTAGGCCGGAAGCCGGAAGCTAAATTAGTGAGCGGCCGCCGGGAGCGCAGCGCTGCTAGCGGAGAAGATCCTACCTGCGTCCTGGCGGCGTCGCTCTGATCCACGGCACCAATCTGTGATGCTGCGCCTGCCGGTGAGTCCAGTCTGCCCCTGGGAGACACCGGGGGAAAACGCTGGGGAGCTTGGGGAAAAATGCAGAGCGCTCCTGCGCTGCATGAAGAGATCCACTGCCTGGGCCCAGGGTAGGAGGAAGAACGCTGGGGGAGGCCTGGTGCTGTGAGCGCTCCTGCGCTGCAGTCTGCGATCCTGACATCGGGTCCTGGAGCAGAGATCCCTCGTCGCCTCCACCAGAAGTACCCCTTGGGATGGTACCATAGGGGCCGACGGGGAGTGTGCCCTTACAAAAATTAAAAATATCGGTCCCCAAGCAGCCCCTGGGGTGGTACCATGGGGCAGGAGGGGGATAGGGCCTGGCGTCTCGAGCCCCAGACAACCCTGGGGATGGTTCCCGGAGGGGAGGAGAAGGTGAGGGACTCCAACCCTGCATAAGAGACAAAAAACCTAGAAGAGATGAGAAGGCTGAGCGGCGCCGTATTAGCACGAAAAAACGGAAAAAAGCAATAGCCTAAGCTGAGGTTGGCCCACAGAGATATGGGCCCACTTCAGCCTCCTACGACACTAAGCAAAAAACTGGCATAGATCCGCCTCCGGCTCAGGGTGTGCACTGCTAGGGAGGAGCTAACTTTTTTTATGTCTACTTAGTGTCAGCCTCCTAGTCACAGCAGCATACACCCATGGTCCTGTGTCCCCCAATGAAAGCGATAGAGAAAAATATTTTAACACAAACAGTCCCATTCGCACACCACATAAAAATACCCAATTAAAGAAAGCAGCCAAAGCTCTCATTGAGCCCAATAGGAGTCCTTGTGTCCAATCTATAAATAAAGTGACTCAAGTTGCGCAAGGGCCTTAAATAGGTTACCACCTCTAACCTCAGATCTATGGCCTTTATAATTAATTTGCTTGAGTCAGATTTATGGTACAATTGGAAATGTTTTGGTAGGGTTTTTAGGTGTTCCATCTCATGTAGAGTCTTTGTTTTCTCAATGTCCCTGATGTGCTCACGGACTCACACCTTTAACCCCCTAACCCGTGGACGATTTTTCTGTTTTTGTTTTTTGCTCCCCTTTTTCCGAGAGTCGTAACTTTTTTATTTTTCCCGTCAATCTTGCCATAAGAGGGCTTGTTTTTTGCGGGACGTATTGGTCTTTTAAGTGAAACCATGAGTTTTAACATATATAGTACTGGAAAACAGCAAAAAATTTCCACGTGCGGAAAAATTACAAAAAAGTGTGATTGGACAATGGTTTATGGGGTACTTTATTCACCGTGTTCACTGTATGGTAAAACTGATGGGTGTGATACTTCAGGTTGGTATGAGTTCGTTGATACTAAACATGTTTAGGTTTACTTTTATCTAAGGGGTTAAAAAAAGGTTTGTCCAAAAAATTGGAGCACTTTCAGCGCCATTTTCTGCAACTTGTAGTGTTCTCATTTTTCGGGAAATGGGGCTCACTGATGGCTTATTTGTTTGCATGTTTAGCTGAACCATTTTTGCGCAGATGCTACGTTTTGACTCCCTGGAATTGCATTTTGCTCAAAATTTGCGAAGACCAAAAAACTTAACTTTGCCGGTTGGAATTTTTTTTTACGGCTACGCCGTCTACCGATCATATCAATTCATTTTAGATTTTGATAGACTGGGCATTTCTGAACTCTGTGATACCAAATGAGTGTATATTTATTATTTTTTTAACCCTTTGATTTTTAGTGGGGCGAATGGGGAGTGATTTAAATTTTTAGTTGTTTTTTTAATTCTTTAAAACTTTTTTTTAAACTTTTTTTATTTTAATAGTCCCCCTAGGGGTAAGGATTAGCTGTCTGATCGCTTGTTCATTTCTGCTGATCAGAGCGGCAGAGCTCTGACCAGCTGAAATGCTGCTGCCCTGTTACAACCAGCCGGCTGTAACAGGATGTGAGTCATGATAGCGACATGAGTCATGACATAACCCTGTGCTACCATGGCAACCATCGGCTTCCCGTGATCGCGTCACGGGGACTCCGATGGCGTAGAGGAAAGGAAATTTCCCTGCCATGGACAATTACATTGCGCTGTCAGTATTTGACAGCGCGGTCTAAGGGATTAAAAGGCATGGGTGAATCGTGGATCCACCCTTGCTTGTAAGCTACACATGTCTGCTGTTCAGATCAGCATATATGTGCGGAAATCGGTGCCGGTTTACTGCAGCAGCCGACGATGATTACACCGCCATTATCTACGATGTACCCAGTACGTCCAATGTCTGTAAGAGGTTAAGTCCCTTGTGGTCATTCCTATGTAGATTTTCTGGCATGGATACTGGGCGTAATAAATCATGCCCTTAGAAGCACAAATATGTTGGTGATTTATTGTGTAAGTTTGTGTTCCTTCCGATTTTTTAATGGGAATCTGTCACCAGATTTGGGAACTACAAGCTGTGTCCAATACCACTGAGTTCTTATATACAGCATTCCAAAATACTGTATATAAGAGCCTAGGCCGCTCTGTAAAACGAAAAAAGTACTTTTATAATACTCACCTAGGGTGGGTCCAGTCCAATGGGTGTCGCAGCTCTCCAGTGCGGTGCCTCCTCTTTTAGGTCTGACGCATCCTCTCTGCTGCGATCTTCGGCCTCCTTCTTCCCAGTCCGGTGTGGATGATGTGTCTACGTCATCCACACGAGCCGACATTGCGGTCCTGCGCAGGCGCATTCATCTGCCCTGCTGATCAAAGTACTGTAATGTGCAGGCGCGAGGAAAGGTTAACCCCTTCACGACCGGCCGACTTTACACTTTCCGGTATTTGTGGGGGTTTGCCATTCTTCTGACAGACGTAACTTTTTTATTTTTCAGTCAATATGGTCATGTGAGGGCTCATTTTTTGCAGAATGAGCTGTAATTTTAAATGAAACTGTGAGTTTTACCATGCAGTGTACTGTAAAATGGTAAAAAAAATTCCAAATGTGGAGAAATTGCAAAAAAAAGTGTTATTGCTCTATTGTTTTTGAGAGATTTTATTCACTGTGTTCACTATATGGTAAACCTGATGTGCTGCTGTGATGCCTGAGGTTACTGCAAGTTTGTAGACACCAAACATGAATAGGTTTACTTTAATCTAAGGGGTTAAAAAAATAATCAGAAGTTTGTCCGAAAAAAGTGACGGACGTTTTGCGCCATTTTCTGAGACCCATAGCGTTCTCATTTTTTTAAATCTATGGCTCAGTGATGGCTTTTTTTTGTATCTCGAGCTGACGTTTTTAACAGTATCATTTTTGCGCAGATGCTATGTTTTCATTGCCTGTTATTGCATTTTGCTTAAAATTTGTGGCAACCAAAAAGCGTAATTTTGGCATTTGGAATTTTTTTGCTGCTACGCCGTTTACCAAACAGAACAAATGATTTTATATTTTGATATATATCCGGGCTAAAGACAGCGATACCAAATGTGTGAATATATTTTTTTTTAACCCTTTATTTTTCAGTGGGGCAAAAGAGGGATGATTTGAACTTTTAGGTGTTTTTACTTTTTTTTTACTTTTTCAAAACTTTTTCTTAAATTTTTTTTAAATTTGACTAGTACCCCTAGGGGGCTATTAGGATCAGCTGTCTGATCACTCATTTATTTATCCCAATCAGAGCAGCACAATTTAGACTGGGAGAAATTATCATCTCTTGTAACAGCCAGTATTTGGCTTTTTCTTACAGGACCTGAGTCATATGAGCTACAGGAGTCATCACATGACCCTGTGCTATCATTTTAGCCACCAGATTGTTAAGGGGTTAAAGATCTCTTACGCATATGCACTACAATACATGGATCTGCTTTGAGCAGGGCAGATCAAAGTGCGCCTGCGCAGGACCTCAATGCCAGCTAGTGAGCATGATGTAGGACGCGTCATGCACATGGGCCTCAGAAGAAGGAGGATGGCGATCGCCGCAGAGAGGAAATGCCGGACTAGAAAGAGGAGGCAATGGGTTTGAGATAATGATCAATAACTTTTCTAGCTATTTCATCATCAGCTGACAGTCTCCTTTTTTTCTCAGCCCCAGATCCCCTTGAGTGGAGCCCCAAAAATTGGTCTGTGCGATTTCTTCCTGTAAGCTCCCAAAGTAAGTCTGCCATCTTATCTTTCTTCTTCCTGCTCCAGCTGTAAGGCTACTTTCACATTTGACAGGATGCAAACCGCATATGACCGGATCCTGTGGATTGAATGTGCAACGCATGCAACCGCAATTGTTATTTTATTGTATGCTTCTACTTCTACTTGTGATGGATGAAGGGGAACACAGAATATATTATTATTATTATTATTATTATTTATTATTATAGCGCCATTTATTCCATGGCGCTTTACAAGTGAAAGAGGGTATACGTACAACAATCATTAACAGTACAAGACAGACTGGTATAGGAGGAGAGAGGACCCTGCCCGCGAGGGCTCACAGTCTACAGGGAATGGGTGATGGTACAATAGGTGAGGACAGAGCTGGTTGCGCAGTGGCTATATCGGCTGGCACTGGAGTCAGCTGATCGGGAATAAGCTGAACTCCTGATCTCACAGCCCGCACACGCTGTGATGGATGCAGGTTAACAGCAATCACTGCCTGCTGCCGATCACGTGTGACCATGTTCGGGTTGTGTGGTCATGAGTTCAGCTGAGTTCAGATCAGCTGACTCCAGTGTTGGCCGATTACTTTCTGTGTCCCCCTGCATCCATCGCAGAGTGTTCGGGCTGGAGTTCAACAGAGTTCAGATCAGCTGACTCCAGTGTCGGCCGAATTCAGCTGACCTCACAGGCAGCACACGCTGCGATAGATGCAGGGGGACCCAGAACAAGTAATCGGCCAACACTGGAGTCAGCTGATCAGATTAGTTGATCTGCTGGCTGTATGGTTAGAAGTAGGAATGAGTGAGCACTAAAATGCTCGGGTTCTCGGTAGCCCATGAGTATTTTTTTGTTTTAAATTCATTAAAAAATAAACAAAAACCCCAAACACATAACCCTAACTCTAGGGTTAGGGAGTAAAAAAATAAAATGTGTGGACTGCCGCTGCATTTTCTATTGCTAAGGTAACCCAAGCAGCTACTGGCTGCTAACCCCCACTGCTTATATGACCTTCACTGGCAATGGAAAATCCAGGGAAGCCCTTTTTTAACGTTTTTTGCCCAAAAACTAAAAAAAAAAGACATCTTCACCCTGTTTTTGTATGCTAGCCAGGTACAGCAAGCAGGTACGCGCTGCCCCCAACCCCCAGCTGCCTATTTGTACCCGGTTGGGAACCAAAAATACAGGGAAGCCCTTTTTTAAGTATTTCATGAATTTCATGAAATAATTAAAAAAAACAAAAAACGACATGGGCTTCGGCCAATTTTTCTGACGAGCCAGGTACAACTAGGCAGCTGGGGATGGGAATACGCAGTGCAGGGTGGCCCAAGCTTTCTTGGCCCCCCCCCCGCTGCGAATTGCAGTCAACAGTCGCCACAGAATATGGCGCTTTCTTAAAAGCGCTATCTTCTGGCGTTGTGTCCAACATCTCTCCCAGCGGCCCTGGTGCCGGGTGGCACGTTGGGTAATAAGGGGTTAATACCAGCTTTGTTTTACCTGCTGGTATAAAGCCTGAGATTGCTAATGTCAGGCCAAGTTTGACCCGGCCATTAAGAATCTCCAATAAAGGGTTAAAAAAAAGACATCACACAGAAAAAATACTTTATTAGAAATAAATACACAGACACACTTAGGGACTCCATCTTTATTACTCCCTCTCACCCCTTCACGATCCTGGTCTTCTGTCTGAGAGAGAGGGAGATTTCTGTATTGACCATGCCAAGCTGCTTTCTGGGCATGCTCAGTACAAAAAACAGGATTCTGTCTATCAGGATCCGGCGACTTCCGGTACAGCAGGATCGGGGTCATTCAAATACATTGCAGGTACCACTGCATGTACTAATACAGATGGCCACCTGGTGGCGCTATAACAACACAAAAATCTAATATCACCCATGTAACGCAGCCTAAGCCTCAAAGGCTACCATTACTATTACCGATAGAGCTAACAGCCATGAATCATCGTGATCCGGACTCACCTATAAAGTGCACTTATAACTGGATGTTTTGAGTAGCCCTGACACGCGTTTCTCACCTGGCTTACTCGCTTGAGGAAAGTGTAATGTGCATGTTTTATTATGTGGTGTCTTGGGCGAGATCGTCGCTGTTTGGGCGCATGCAGGGGGTGGGACGCCGCACATAGAGTCCGCCTCATCCAGTCATTCCAGGGGAAGCGTGGATCGGAAGAATACTTCCACTAACGTCAGTTAACCCATGCATCCTTCTAAGGAAGCTCCCTTGGCGGGGACTCATGCTGAGGCAGCCCCGCACATGCGCACCCAACGAGACCATATCTACTACTGGCAAGTGAAAGGGCACGACCAGGGTGGTAAGAAAATCATCCAAACATAAGGAGAATCAGCCTTAGCCTAAAGAATATGACCATGTATAGTCCTTAAAAGATTTTCTAATGTCCCTATATCATGCAGAGACAAAATTCTTATAGTAATATGTGTGTATATATATATACCCCTAGATTCTAAATGGACCTTGCGATACCACAAAGTGGGACCACAGTCATGGCGCAGCTTGAAATGTCTCTGGATCATCCTCAGGGAATCAAGATCCACAACATCACACACCGCAATTATGTCCCTAACATGTTCCCTCGTGCGGACGCGTTGTTCCCTTGATGTTAACCCAATATAAATTAGGCTACAGCCACATACTGCATAATAGATAACGTGACTTTTACTGCATGATTTGTAACTTTTTATTTTATACTCTTTAGGTCCATCCCAAGCTGACAACATCTCTGGGCAGACAAAAGGAAAACAACCAAATTTGGGACTCCCTTTCTCAAAGCGAGATACCACCCTAGGTACGTAATGGTTCTTCACCAGCATATCCTTTAGGCTTTTCCCCCTTCTAACAGGTAAGAGTGGGCGATGAGTAAAACGTCGTTCAAACTCTGGTCGGTCTTCAGTAACGACCAGTGTTTGTTCAAGATCTGCCTGATCGCCCCCCTCTGACTGTTAACTTGGAGATGAAATGTATCTGTGAGGCAAAAGATTCTTCCCTCTTACTTGTTGATAATAATTGTACCCGTGGAGAACCCTTTTCTGTCTGGTACCCCATTTTTATATTATAGTCCAGAAAATCAATTGCCTCCCGATCTGTCTTATAGGTTAGTTTGATGTTATATGGGTTATTGTTCAACCAAGTCATGAAGCTCTGCAGTTCAGGACCGGTACCCCTCCAGATAATAAAGATGTCATCTATCTAGGTGGTAACCTAGTGTAAAATTAATAGATTTTGGATAAGCCAAATGGACGACAATGTTTTAATTTTGTTACATACATTTTTCCTTCTGAGTCTTCTGATACCATACCAAAAAAATATTCAATGCACATGATTCAAAAGATAGATTTTCAGCGTAGTTTCTCCTTGATGAAAAATGAACCTTGAAATGGTAGCCTCATTTTAACCAAAACCTGGTATTAATAATTGGACAAATTGAAGAAGGACATGGCATTTGATTTACGAGTAATGCAACAACCTTTTCCCAGTTGATCAGTTTTAGACATCCTTAAAATTATCATTAGTGATGACTAGATATGGGCGAATGCTAAAATATTCGGGTTCGGATTGTTCAAATCCAATAATTTCTACATTTGTGTATTTGTGGCGCCCCTGACCTGGTCAGGCACCACTGAGTACTGCACCCATGCTGGGGACAGTACAATACAGGTAATCCAGAAGGCTGACCGGGGTGTGGAACACAGGCGCATAGTGATCAGGTCTCACACATGTACCTTTGAGAGGACCCCTGGGGGTCCCAGGAGGGGGCAAAGCCTTGACCTTCACTGGAATAGTGGAGGGGGCCAAAAGCCTCCATCTCCTCTCAAGGGGTGTGGTGGAGAGTCTGGTTGCTAGGTGGCGTAGGCAAGAACAGGAGAGGAGGAGCAGTGAGTCAGTTAGAGGAGAACTCCATAGGGCTCAGTGAGGGCAGACCTGTGGGGCTGTTGCTGTCTAACAGCGCCCGCGCAGTGGCTACTGACGGGGGAGAACGGTCAACTAGGAGTGCTGCCTGAAAGCCAGCTTCAGCTAGAGAGAAAGCACGGAGTGGGAAGTAAGGAGACTGCTAGAGAGCACCAGGCCCAACCGGGCGGCAGATCCCGAAGCGAAGATAGATCCAGCTTTCTTCTGCTAAACCTGCCGGTGTGGGGCTCTCAAAGCCCACACCACAACACCACAAAAGCCGCAGCCACGTAACCGCAGTGAGGGCCCATAGGTCACAGGAGGCAAGCAGCTGGAGTGGCCTGGTCCGGGGAACAAGCAAACGGCAAACAAAAGGGGGAGAGAGGCTGCAGCATCTTCCCTGGGTGACCCCCATAGGGACTCAAAGTCGGGGTCACCCCAAACCACCAAGGGCTAAGGAAGGCGAGTCAGTAGTCACCCTCATAAAGTCAGCCTGAAGGATACCTGGTTCCCACCTGGTTCATCTCAGCTACGCCCGGGCTACTCACCCTGCCATCAAATGTGAGTAAAGCCCTTGAAAGACAGTTCTGCCTGTGTGAGTCATTCTGCGACTTGTGGTACTACAAACCTACACAGGGCCCTGGGGCTTGCCTCACTCTCAGGAGGCTACTACATCCGACTGCACCCACCATCAGCCCCAGGCGTCCCCTAACCTGCAGTGGCGGTCCCCACTGACCGCAATACTGAGAGTGGCGTCACGATCAAAACCGAAGATTCCCTACCTGTGACCAGCACCAGCTACGTGGAGTCCCTGAAGGTATGCACCGATACAACACCTGTGGGGCTTCACATCTGGCGTCACGAACAGGATAAGGACTAGACCTGTCCAGACAGGTGACCATGTGCCTGGGCGGTCCGCTTGAAAAATTGGAAGCGCCGCCATATTGCCACCATGAAAAGCGCGCTGAAAAACAACAGCAGCCCGCGCTGGAAGAAGTTACCGCCCACGAAGAGGCGTGGCTACCCAGAGATCCCCTGCAGAGTTCTGACCTTGCCAGCTATGAGAGTGGAAGCGTCCAGAGACGGCGGGAAGGAAAGGAAGCCACAAGCCTGCTGCTGGGAGAGGAGCTGCTGAAAGAGGCAGAGCAGAAACTGAACAGCTTGCTATCAGAGGCAACGGCGAGTCCACAGCTGGAGAGTCGTGCAGAAGAGGGCGCAGAAGAAATGGCGTCTGACCGCAGAAATCCAGAACCGGGCTCCGCTGCCTGGTGGTATCGGGAGCTGGCCCAGTTCTGCGACCGACTGGAGACCCGGGTTGTGGAGCAGATCCGGGAAGAACGAATGGAAATGCTGGAGATGACCGCGGCGGTTCGGGCCTATGAAAGGAGAGCCGCGCGCCGAGTGCCAGACAGGACGGCGATGACGCAGACCCCGATGCTGCCACCGGTGGGTGAGTCAAGTGATGCCCCGGCCAGCGCAAGTGCCCCGACCCCTGCTGCCACGCCCGCGGTCCCCGAAGAGGCGTCCGGTGCGGCGACGCTGAAGCAGGCCGCAGCCACGCCAGGTGCGGCCTTCCAAGCCCCAGCGGCCGCAGCGATGCCCTGCTCGGCCCACCAAGACCCGGTCCCTGCAGCAACGCCCAGTCCGGCCCGCAAAGAACCGGCTGCCACCGCGACCCTCATCCGTGTCGCAGGCGTAACGCTGACCCAGGCCGCCGCCCTGCTAGGCCCGGCCCGCCGAGACCCCACCGCCGCAGCAACGCTCGTCCGCGCCGCAAGTGAGGTGCTGAACCAGGCCGCAGCCACGCCAGGCGCGGCCCGCCAAGCCCCGGCCGCCGCAGCGATGCCCTGCTCGGCTAACCAAGACCCGGTCCCTGCAGCGACGCCCAGCCCAGCCTGCACAGAGCCCCCTGCAACAGCGACACTGATCCAGGCCGCCGCCATGCCAGGCGCGGCCCGCCAAGACCAGGCCGCCGCCATGCCAGGCGCGGCCCGCCAAGACCAGGCCGCCGCCATGCCAGGCGCGGCCCGCCAAGACCAGGCCGCCGCCATGCCAGGCGCGGCCCGCCAAGACCAGGCCGCCGCCATGCCGGACGCGGCCCGCCAAGACCAGGCCGCCGCCATGCCAGGCGCGGCCCGCCAAGAGATTACCTCATCATTTACCCCGGCCTGCAAGGCCAGAGCAGACACCGCTCCCCAGTCCAAAGAGGTCCCTGCTAGGAAGACCCTGATAGGAGAGGACCCCGAATACTGGAAGCTGAAGGCTGACCTAGAGGCCCAGTTCCCACAAGAGATGGTGGATCGGTATCTGCTCCCTCCGCATACCCCCAAGGAGATTCAGGCAACCCCTGCAGCCGCGTCAAAGAGTCCCCCGCCTGGGCCTGCTGAAGAAAGCCCATCCCCAGCACTGCCACAACCAGAGTGCAGCGAAGAACTAAGGGGGAGAGGAGGCCAGGAAGCTGAGGAGCTGACTCCGGAGCCACCAGCAGTGGATCTATACTCAGAGCCGGAGATGTTACCCTATTCCCGTTGGGATGAGGAAGACTTGACACCGTCCGCTGACGAAGATCTGCCTAAAAGTCTCACCTGGGAGTTTGCAAGCTGTACCACGCAGAGTTCAGGCCGCAAGACAAGGCGTCGCAATAGAACAACGCTGTCCCCTGCACCGCCATCTCCAGAGCAGAGAGAAGTCACAGCCAGAGACCTACAGGAGAAAAGGTTCCTGAGAAGAGCCAAAGCCCAGGTTAGAGGACCCCTTTGCAGAGGAGTAGTGGAGGATTTCAACTTGAAAAGCGGATACGGCTTTATTGTAGCCCCTGGTATCAAAGAAGGGATATTTGTCAACAGAAGAGATGTGAGCGCTCATCTGCCTAGAGGACACCCTGGCAGAAACCTAAAGATGGGGGATTCAGTACAATTCACTATGCATGAAGGCGAAAGAGGACTGTACGCGCTTGACGTAGCACTATGCTCCAGCAAACCTTACAGCCACCCCATGCTACAAGAAAGAAAAGACAGAGATAAAGACCCAGATGAAGATCAAGAGAGAAAAGACAAGGAACCTACAGATGAAACTACCTCAGATGACGACAAAGAGCAGGAAAGCAGCAGGTGCCGCAGCCATACAGGCTCAAGCCCTGGTAAAGAGGAGTAAAGTAAAGTAAAGTAAGAAGTACAGAAGTTAAAGTTTTGAAAAGTTTTGGTTTGCAACGTTCTCAAGTTCAAGTATGTGCCCACAAAAACTATTGTGAGAAAACCATAAACCTTAAGGCTATGAACTGGCTATAGCCACAAACTCTCGCAGTGTAAATAGTTACACCAGAGGGCACCACTGCCACCAGAGTCAGCCTGTTTAGGGGCTTGGCTCGTCTGCAACCAGGAGGAGCCCGTCCGTATATAGGGCCTTGGCTCACCTGCAACCAGAGAGCACGCCTGTTTATGGGGCCTTGGCTCACCACCACAAAGAGGGTACCTGGTCAGCACCAACTGTGGAGGCCGCCTCTGCATCCTGCCAGAAGAGGCTGAAGGCGCGGATCCACCAGGCCAGGTATACCCTGAAAACCACCAGCCCATGTAAGCCGCCTCTACATCCTGCCAGAAGTGGCTGAAGTCGCGGCCAACGTGGAAGGGTTTTGGGTGGGTTAACGGACTTGTGGGTGGAAGGTGGTGATGTATGGTACCTGGTGCTTTTAAATGTTTTACATGTTTTAATGTTTTATGCATTTTAAAATGTTGTCTTGCAGCCCGAGGACGTGCTGGTGATAACTAAGGGGGAATGTGGCGCCCCTGACCTGGTCAGGCACCACTGAGTACTGCACCCATGCTGGGGACAGTACAATACAGGTAATCCAGAAGGCTGACCGGGGTGTGGAACACAGGCGCATAGTGATCAGGTCTCACACATGTACCTTTGAGAGGACCCCTGGGGGTCCCAGGAGGGGGCAAAGCCTTGACCTTCACTGGAATAGTGGAGGGGGCCAAAAGCCTCCATCTCCTCTCAAGGGGTGTGGTGGAGAGTCTGGTTGCTAGGTGGCGTAGGCAAGAACAGGAGAGGAGGAGCAGTGAGTCAGTTAGAGGAGAACTCCATAGGGCTCAGTGAGGGCAGACCTGTGGGGCTGTTGCTGTCTAACAGCGCCCGCGCAGTGGCTACTGACGGGGGAGAACGGTCAACTAGGAGTGCTGCCTGAAAGCCAGCTTCAGCTAGAGAGAAAGCACGGAGTGGGAAGTAAGGAGACTGCTAGAGAGCACCAGGCCCAACCGGGCGGCAGATCCCGAAGCGAAGATAGATCCAGCTTTCTTCTGCTAAACCTGCCGGTGTGGGGCTCTCAAAGCCCACACCACAACACCACAAAAGCCGCAGCCACGTAACCGCAGTGAGGGCCCATAGGTCACAGGAGGCAAGCAGCTGGAGTGGCCTGGTCCGGGGAACAAGCAAACGGCAAACAAAAGGGGGAGAGAGGCTGCAGCATCTTCCCTGGGTGACCCCCATAGGGACTCAAAGTCGGGGTCACCCCAAACCACCAAGGGCTAAGGAAGGCGAGTCAGTAGTCACCCTCATAAAGTCAGCCTGAAGGATACCTGGTTCCCACCTGGTTCATCTCAGCTACGCCCGGGCTACTCACCCTGCCATCAAATGTGAGTAAAGCCCTTGAAAGACAGTTCTGCCTGTGTGAGTCATTCTGCGACTTGTGGTACTACAAACCTACACAGGGCCCTGGGGCTTGCCTCACTCTCAGGAGGCTACTACATCCGACTGCACCCACCATCAGCCCCAGGCGTCCCCTAACCTGCAGTGGCGGTCCCCACTGACCGCAATACTGAGAGTGGCGTCACGATCAAAACCGAAGATTCCCTACCTGTGACCAGCACCAGCTACGTGGAGTCCCTGAAGGTATGCACCGATACAACACCTGTGGGGCTTCACATCTTCATACTGAATAACGAACCCAATCCAAGTCAATGGGAAACTCGAATAATTTTCTAGAGGACCTTGGAAATAGGCCTGCGAGGGCTGTAAAAATATTGCAATTGATGGAAATTTGTTGAAACTGAATGGCAACAGCATGCGGAAGATGCCTGAATGTATTTCTGACTCACATTTTATTTCTGGGAGTAATTTTGCCAAAGTATTATGCCACTTTTATGGATAGTAGTGGTCACTCAGTTCAATGAGGTCACCTGAGGTCAGGTTACCTGCGATCATAGGTGGATGACAATGGGCAGCTCCAGCTGTGACCGCAAATAACCTAATTTACGTCACCACACATCGCTGCGACTCATTCTCTGCCTTAAGATCACAGCGGGTGGTCATATTCTATGCCCACGCGCTGTCACTTCAGATGTAGCAGAGCTGGAATCGTTATGGGACCTCGTGTGGATTACATCAGACCTGGGTGTTTTTGGGGTTAATAAAGGAGTGAAAGAGGGTGTTGTTTTTATCTTATTTTGTGTTTGTGTTTATTTCTTTTCACTTACAGATTAGTAATGGGGGTAGGGTTTTCATAGACCCTGCCATTGCTAATCTAGGGCTTAGTGGCAGATGTGAGCTGTTATTAACCCCTTATTAGCCTGATTGCCACCGCACCAGGGGAATCGGGAAGAATCGGGTAGAGTGCCAGGATTGTCACATCTAATGGATGTAACAATCCTGAGTGGCTGTGGGCTGCTATTGTTATAACGCGCCTGCTTTATTCTAATTTTCTTTATTTTTCCTTTTTTTATTTTTTATTTCCAAAGGTTCCGGATCATTATCCGGAGTTCCCTGAGAATTCCAGGCCCGGGTCCGGTACTCGGGTATTTTTAAAACCTCTCGGATTCTAAATTTTACAGTTCGGGTCTGTCCATCACTAATCAATAGACAAACAAAAAAAGTGCATAGTGTTTATGTAGTTGTGTAAACAGAAATATTATATGCAAAATTAAAAATGACATGCCATAAGGCAAACAAAATCAAGAAATGCAAAAAACTAAATTATTGAGTAAATGTATTAAATATTAGTTGTATCCTAACTATAATTAAATTGTTGTACAATGTTTTTCTCCACTTTTCTTAGGTAATAATCGTTTTTCTTATTTTCTCATAGGCACTTCATTCAGGGAAAAGACCCATTCAAAGTCAACATCTAAGTCACTGAGCGGGTCGCGTGAAGTACCTCAAAATTTGCAGACCACCACAGGTATTTTAGCATATACAGATCTCTAAATTATGGATAAAAAGAAACAATTAAAAAATAATTTAACACAAACAGTCCCATTCTCACACCACATAAAAATACCCAATTAAAGAAAGCAGTCAAAGCTCTCATTGAGCCCAATAGTAGTCCTTGTGTCCAATCTATAAATCCAATAACTCAAGTTGCGCAAGGGCCTTAAATAGGTTACCACATCTAACCTCTGATCTATGGCCTTTATAATTAAAGGGGTTATCCGGCTTATTTTGACTTTTCTTCATTATTACCCTATTGGGCTACATTGGGGCAGGTAAGTAGCTGGTGATCACTTACCTGCCCTGCTGTCAACCTTTTTTCCCCGGCTCAGTGCGGTCATGTGATCGCTCCTGCCGCAATTTTGCTGCTTCCAGTCATTTCATGTCAACATGGGCAGGACCATGTTGACATGCAAATCTAGAACAGCATGTTGCCGCCCTGCTGGGCGAGTACAGTGCGTGGGGTCCCCGCACCTCTTCCCTGCACCCTCCTACACATTCCTCCGCACCCAGTACTCTCCCCGCCCACGGTGTCAACGCCAGCACCAGGCCCCCTGCTCAGGATAGCAGGAGTGCCCGTGCAGTCTGTGTCCCGCTCCAGCCCCGCGGCTGCCTTCATTGCAGGCTCAGCAGCCTCTCACATTGCAGCGCAGGCAGCCGCGGGGATAACGAGCGCTGCCATCAGGATGTTAGATGACATCATTGCCTGCTGTGACAATCTTCGCTTCACTCCTGTCAGCGCTGTCACTGCCTTCTATGCCGCTGCGTTCTCACGTCACTAGCGGTGATACTGCTGAGAACGCGGCGGGCATAGAAGTCAGGGACAGCGCTGACAGGAGTGAAGCGAAGATCGTCACCGCAGGTAATGATTTCATTTAACCTCCTGACAGCAGCGCTCGGCATCCCCTGCAGTGACCTGGGCTATTGATGTTAGCTCAGGTCACTGCATTACTCTCCCAGCCAATGAGGAACATTCTGTTCTTCATTGACTGGGACATTGACTATGGTATGGATTGTCATGGGACCCCCTTATTGGATTATGCTGGACCTGGATTTGTTTTTCTTTTGAATAAATTGGTGAATGAGGGAATGTTTTGAGGAGTGTTTTTTCAGATAAAACTTTTTTTTTTGTTGTCTATTTTTTTTTATTACTGACTGGGTTTGTGATGTCGGATATCTGATAGACGCGTGACATCACTAATCCCAGGGCTTGATGCCAGGTGACATTACACATTTGGCATCAACCCCTTATATTACCCCGTTTTCCACCGCACCAGGGCACGGGATGAGTTGGGGCGAAGCACCAGGATTGGCACATCTAATGGATGTGCCACTTCTGGGGCGGCTGTGGCCTGCTATTTTTAGGCTGGGGAGTGTCCAATAACAGTGGGCCTCCCTAGTCTGAGAATACTAGACCACAGCTGTCTGCTTTACCTTGGCTGGTGATCCAATTTGGGGGGACCCCATGTTTTTTGTTTTAAATTATTTATTTAATTTAAAATAACAGCGTGGGGTGCCCTCTGTTTTAGATTACCAGCCAAGCTGAAGCTGCCAGCTGTGGTTTGCAGGCTGCAGCCATCTGCTTTACCCTAGCTGGCTACAAAAGTATGGGGGACCCATTGTCGTTTGTTTTTTTTTTAATTATTTTTTATTTAATTTTTGGATAAATACAAGGCTAAGCACACTTTAGTGCCACATGAAAGTTACTAAAGGGTGCCAGCTTAGAATATGCAGGGGGGGTAGGACATTATATGTCTTTCTCATCTATCTATCTATCCCTCTGTTCATTCATTCATCCCTCTATCTCTCTGTCTCTATATCTATCTAGTCATCTCTATATCTACTCTTCTATTTATCTTTCTTGCTGCTTCCGTTTTTTGCGGTACGCAAAAAAAAACGGAAGGCACACGGATGACACACGGATGTATTCGTGAAAAAATTGGGCATTTTTTTCGGACCGCAAAAACGGAACGGTCATGGGAATGTAGCCTACATGTTTTCCCTATGGGGGTAGGGGTTGGTACAGAACGATGGTGAGGGGGAGGTCGGTACAGAGCGCCGTGTGTGTGTGTGTGTGGGGGAGGGTTGCAGAGCCTGATATGTGTGGCGCAGAGCCCGATGTGTGTGTGTGTGTGTGTGTGTGTGTGGCACAGAGCCCGATGTGGGGCTGTTATTTTCATTGCTAGAGTGAGAACAGATCAGGTGCTGGGGTAGAATACTGACAGGGAATGTGTGTGCAGGGGGCGGGCATTGGACGGGGCTGGACACTGAGGCCGGGCGGTGCCAGCTCTAACTGAGGTTTTGCACAGGAAGTGGTCAGTTTGCTAGAGCAAAATGTAAACAAAGAACTGCAGAGAATAAAGGGATAATTCAACTGGAACAAAAGTTAGAAAACAAAAAATAACAATGTAGGGGTGTTTTATATTTCAAATCTGTTTTATTATTAAGTTTATAAATCAAGCATACATCTTGAACATTTATAAAGATTATAATACATAAACAGTGATCTCTCAGTTTCGGAATGACAAAAATAACATCACATTGTAGATTTCATTGGAACTCTATAAGCTATCCTTATGCTAACACTCCATGGCAAACCATACACTAGAAATCAGAGTTCCAGCTAAACATGTCTTCCTGATAATTGACAAGACCACTCTCAGCATAAAACAATCCCCTTTTAAGTTATTGAATAAAAATTTAAGAAAAAGTAGAAAACTAGAAAAAAAAAAAAAAAAGAACAGATATAAGCTTAGAAAAGAAGGAATCAAATAGAGTGAAGAAAGTAGGGTAAAGAGGGGGTGGGGGAAAAAAGTGTGTGGGGAGAGGGGAAGACAAGGTATGTCACCATTTCTCATCCCAAATAACCTGCCAGACTCACCGTGAACTCAGGAGACTCCATGAACGTAATCCACGGTCCCCACACTGTGATAAATTTTTCCGTGAGCCCATTAAGTTCAGCTGTGAGTTCCTCCATTCTCTGGAGGTTTGCCATCTCCTCTACCCAGTCAG